>NC_040025.1:11758912-12058912 GCF_000972845.2 Larimichthys crocea
GGAACAATCATCACTGTGAGTGGAATTACTTAGCGTCTGATATTAAAGTATCGCTTCTTGTGAACGTACACACTGTTTCTCTGGGATTTCGTGAAGAAGTGCAGCTAAAGGCCGTAAAAACCATTTCATGGTTGATGCGCAGGTCAGTGTGCTTTGTTCTTTTGTTCCTGGGGGCGGCGGGGTGATTTCCCTCTGGAACAGAGAGAGAAATTCTGGGATCTGAATTCTTGGCAAACCCTACCGCAGGTTCATAGACGGAGCTTTTGTACGTTCTACCGATGAACTCCCCCAGCTGGCCTGGAAACTCGAAACATACCGTGTTTATTAGTGACTTCAGTTCGGACAGAGCCAGCTACGCGGTTCCCCCCGTTTCCAGTCGTTATGCTAGCTATGCTAAGTTTTTTTTCTGTGCTCCTTCCGTTCAGGATGATCCCGGAGCCGACAAAGAGAACCCATGCTCCCTCCCAGCGCGTCGTTTCCCTCGCGACAGTCAGCGAGGACAACGTGATCGACAACCCGTACCTCCGGCCGGTCAAGAAGCCAAAGTGAGGAGGAGAATAAGTCGGCGACCCGCCTGAACCCGACAGACTCACATCTGCCACAGACAGTGGTCGGTGCTTTCAGCGGTCCGGTCAGTTGATCCCTTCAGAGCGGAGGAGTGCCCCGGCCTTGAAGCCCGCCTGTGAGCCAGAACCAGCAGCTCCCTTTTGCTCCACGCTGGGACCAGTGCGCTGTGGACTGTTTACATATTGGACTAACTTCTATTGAAGACTTTTTTTTTTTTTTCTCAGCGAGCACCGTGTAACAACACAGACACACGGAAAGTCATTCTGTGAATAAAGAAATACGTTTCTTTTCTTTTTTTTAAACTCGAGGTATCCAATTTCATCACTCTACAAAGTTTAAAAAGTTTCAGGTGTTGATTTTAAAAAGTTCAGAAAAACGATGAGAAATGCACCGACAGTCAGCGCTCTGATGAGTTTTAGTCTTCGTAGTACAAACTCAAGTAGGCCACTCGCTCCCGGTGCTTCAGGAACTCCTTCTCACTGTCCAGCTTAGGGAGCACAACACACAAACGTGCATTAAACTGTGCTGTATACAAGACGCACTATGAGATGAATCATCCATTTTTTTATTGGTAATCTTGAACAGGATCAGTCTGGGGTTACAACTCTCAACATGTTTTCATCTGCACAGCCCAACTGACTAATAAGATTTTAGACGACGAGGTTTGTCAACAAAAAAAATAAAGATTGACATGTCTTTACTCTTCAGCTGTCTCTGTCAATAAAGATTTATTTTTTTGGCCTTTTCAAGCTTTATTTGACAGCGACAGCTGAAGGGTGACAGGAAATGTAGAGAAAGAGATGCAGCAAAGGGTCGCAGGTCGGATTTGAACCCTGGGCCGCTGTGGCAAGGACTGAGCCTTTGTACACGTCTACTGACTGAGCTAACTGACACCCTGAAAAAATATATAAAAGAGAACTAATTTTAGTAATCGCGGTTCTGGGTCATTCTCTTCTCTAATACAGTTAGATTTCTTCAGAATCAGAAATACTTTAATAATCCCAGGGGGGAAATTATTAATTTTAGCTTGTGGTGCAGAACAGAGCTGATGAAGCATCTGTCGTTCTTCCAAAATCATCCCTCCACAAAAGTTTCTGTTTTTTGTCAAAATGTGAACAGATCATCAGCTTCTGTCATTGTAAATTAGTTTTCAGCAGAAAAGATTAGTCAACAAAATAAAAGCTGATCTATAAAGCTCTGACTCATATCTGTAAACACAGACTTGGCTTCAGCCTGAAACCAGGTCTGAGTTTGTTTCTGCTTCACTCACCTTCACCCGACGACCAGCTTCTCCGGCTGAGGCAGTCTGGACCAGTCTGGGCCCCCAAAGCACATTGGCCAGCTCACTTTCCTGTTTGTGGCTCTGTCATGGGCGTAGTTCCCCGGGCTGGTCACAAATTTAAACATCTGTCAGCTCAGTTCAGCACTGAGACATCGGGTGTGTGTGGTGTGTGTCTCACCCCGGGCTGTCCTCAACTGTACGTGGCAGGCTTTTGAATCTCTGTGTTCGAGTGAAGGTGTTTTGCCAGGAGGGGGGACTCTGGACCGGCTTTGTCTGGCTGGTACTGCTGTGGAGACGGTCCCCGTCTGGTGTAGATATTAAAAACGAACGGTCCAATCAAAGTGGCAGAGGTGGAGATGAGTTCGAGTCTCTAATGTGGCCAGAAAACCCTGAATCCTACAATTCCCATGATGCAACAGAACAGCATCTTTCATCAGACCTTCGTTGTATTTCCACTTTAGTAACTAGTTGCATAGTTACTTTTACTGGATACAATGTTCACACTTGAAGTGAGTACATACTTGTAGTGAGTGAATCACACTGTGGTATTCGTACTTCCATCACTGCTGTCATAGAAGACACAGCTGTGACAAACACAATGTGCTCTCAGTACACGGCTGATAGACGAGCTGAGTCATTGGTAAGCTGCCAATGAGATCTATGAATCAATCCTGTAGACTTTTTTCTTTACAGATTTAACTTGATATGAATGATTTGTGTACATGCTAAAACAGCGCCCCGTTTATTTTAGCATCGTTATTTTATAGTATAAACATGTTCCGCAAACAAACATACATCGTCAATAAAACAAAACAAAACAAAAAATACTTTTTATTCCTCATTATACTATTGCATTATTATTATTACTTATTAGTTCCATTAAGATTACTCTTTACTTATTTACTCCACATTACTTTCCATAATAACATCATTGTTTTAACATTTTCTGCTCTTATTACAATCTCTTCAACCGGGGTCCGTGACTCCAAGGGGGTCTGCAGAGGTACTGCTGTTGGTCCGCCAATTATTGTCATAATCAGGCTAATTATATTCATATAATAATGAAAAAAAAGGTTAAGTACCCCAGTTTTATGGAAATACATTTTTATCATGATTGTACTTAAGAAAGAAGACTGTAACTGTTGTTTATTTTCTTTTGTAGTTTGTGAATCCCTCTTGGCATTTTGTTCTTTAAAGTTCAATAAATAATAATAATACAGCAACAACAATTAATAATAATAAAAAATAATAATAATAAAAATAAAATGCTCACCTTGCTGCAGGGCGGGAAGCGTGCAGCAGTCCTCGCACACAGCCCGTATCCTCTCTTACTCTCCGGCTCTTCTCGATCTCATACTGGATGCTGCCGATCTGTGGAGGACAGTTCATCATAAACACTTCATCATAAACACTTCATCATAAACACTCATCATTAACACTTCATCATTAACACGTCATCATAAACACTTCATCATAAACACTTTATCATAAAACACTCTCATAAACACTTCTCATAACACTTCTCATCAGTAACACTCTCTCATAACACTCACAAAACACTTTCATCATTAACACTTATCATAAACTTTACATTAATTCTCTAACACTCATCATAAACACTTATCATAACACTTCATCTAAACACTTCATCATAAACACTTCTCATCATTAACACTTCTATCCATAACACTTCATCATAACACTTCTCATCATTAACACTTCATCATTAACACTTCTCATCATAAACACTTCATCATTAACACTTCTCATCATTAACCACTTCTCATCATAACCACTTCTCATTACACTTCATCATAAACACTTCATCATTAAACACTCATCATAAACACTTCATCATCAAATCATCAAAAAACACTTCATCAAACTACTCTCATCATAAACACTTCATCATAACATTCTCATCATAAACACTTCATCATTAACACTTCAATCATAACACTTCTCCATCTAAACACTTCATCAAAACACTTCATCATAAACACTTCTCATCATTAACACTTCATCATTAACACTTCATCATAAACACTTCATCATAAACACTTCATCATAAACACTTCATCACTTCATCATTAACACTTCTCATCATAAACACTTCATCATAAACACTTTATCATAAACACTTCATCATTAACACTTCATCTCATTAACACTTCATCATAAACACTTCACTCACTTCATCATTAAACACTTCTCATCATAAACACTTCATCATAAACACTTTATCATAAACACTTCATCTAACACTTCTCAATCATAGAAACACTTCATCATAACACTTATCATAACACTTCATCATAACACTTTCATCAACACTTCTCATCATAAACACTTCATCAAAAACACTTCATCAGAAACACTCATCATAAAAACACTTCATCATTAACACTTTATCATTAACACTTCATCATAAACACTTCATCAAAAACACTTCATCATAAACACTTCATCATAAACACTTCATCATTAACATTCTCATAAACACCTATATAAACACTCTCATAAAACACTTCAACACTTTTCTACACTCATCAAAACACTTCTCAAAAAACCATCAATCATAACACTTCATCAACACTTCAATAAACACTCATCATAAACACTTCATCATAAACACTTTATCATAAACACTTCATCATTAACACTTCATCATTAACACTTCTCATCATAAACACTTCATCAAAAACACTTCATCATAAACACTTCATCAAAAAAACTCATCATAACTTCTCATTAACACTTCTCATCATAACACTCATCATTAACACTTCATCATTAACACTTCATCATAACACACGATGTCTGCATCAAACACGTGACGAGGACAACGTGCAACACATACAAACAAAACTTGTGTTGTCCAGCTACTGGGGGCGACATTTGGCGCGGCCTCTCGTGCCAGTTCGTTTCCCAGCCGGTCCGGAGCGAAGCTGAAGGGAAGAGCTTCCGGTCCTGGTTCGTGCCAAAGAACACTCCGTGGACCGGGTTCGGTTTAGCTGCCGACATCTTACAACCCTGACGGACTGTGACCAGCTGACATCAGCTGAAGGTTCAAAGGTTCAAGATCTGCACAGGCAGCTCGATGTACTGACGTGACGTCACGTGTTTTGAATTAATGTAACGATGGCAACCGAGTCTGCGCATTGTTGGTGGCAACTCCTTGTTGGAAATAAATAAATAAATAAAAATAAAATAATAATAGAAAATAATAACATTAATATAATAATAGTACAACCAATTAATGAAAAATAATATAAACAATACAGTTATTATTAATAATGGTAATAATAGGAAATAATATAATAATAAAACAATAATAACACTACTAATGAAAAATAATACAAACAATACAAGTATTAATAATAATAAAATAAAAATATTAAAATAATCAATATTATAGTAATAACAATATTAACGAAAATAATAATAAAAAATAGTAATACGTTTTATTTCAAGTGCCTTTCAGGACACCCAGGGTCACTTCACAAACTAAACAAATTAGATAAGAAGTGTATTAAAACAAGAGCAGTCACATGTTTTAAAAATAAATATATAATGAAAAATAATAATTGTAATTGGGCTAATAACGGCCAGTTAAGCAATAATAATTTAAAGCTAAAATTAATGATAACTTCATTATAATTCATGTAAGGCTTAGAGTGTGTTGAGTTTGAAAAAACAGGAGTAATGTGTAAAAGGTTAAAAACATTTCTACGCTCTGAATTCTGTGATGTGACGTCACTATGTAGTGGTAACTATGGTAACTGACTGTGTGTACCTTAAGTTTATTTTATTTTTTTAGAGTCAGGACAGGCTGGAGGCAACATGCGTCAGACTTTGTAATTTGCTTTGTTGTTTTTAAGTAAACGTTTTTTGGACTGACTCTAGAAGTGGTTCAGTAACATAAGAAGAGTTATTGACATTACAATAATAATGATGAACGTTAAGAGTTATGGATTCATCTTCTTTGTTGGTGTGAAAGATTAACGACTCGTTAAATAAGATTAAAATGATAATTTATACATCTCTTTATTCTTAATTAAAGACAAGGCAATTGCACATCAACAAGTTTGACAAGCACGACCGAGGCACTCATTAGATTCAATGACGAACCTGAAGCAAGAGGTAAACTTTAAAAGGGTCGTCGGCAGATTTCTTTTTTTTTTTTTTCATAAATAATTTACACGTCAAATAAACATTTAAGGATTTAGCACTTGTGTGTGTGATTTGTCTTTGAAGAAACGAGAACAGAACCGATTTGCATACGTCTGTAAGGCAGGACACGGTCACAAACAGCAATATAGTCTTCATATACAGGCACTTCTTTCATAACCAGTAGTCTTTAAATTACAGTAGAGATGGAAAAAGTAAGAACTGAGGTCTGAAACGGTCCTACAGCATCCAGCAAACACATTCACGTTGGCACAGAAGGCATTCTCCGCTGAGAGAATTTTTTTTGGGATAATATCCTCTGTGTCTGGCCAACAGTGGCACAAAAACATCTTTTAGCACATGCACTCGTGTAAAAAAAAAAAAGAAAAAAGGTGCATCCATTTTGGCACTTGCAAATGTGGGGAGATGACAGGAATGTGCCTTGCAAGGTTAACGGTAATCCCAAAAAAAAAAAAAAAAAGAGCTGTGGAAGGATTCAGGAAAGGAAACTACAGGAGAGAAGATCAGAGAGAAAGTTGAATAAAAGGCCCAAACATAGAAAAGTTACAAGTCAAGAAGGGACTCTCCCGGGTCTGCAAGGAAGGACTGAGGAGTGTGTGTGTGTGTGTTTTGGAGCGCTTCACTCCGACTGAGGCACTGATATCGATGGACCTTTGGGGTCGTCGAAGCGATCCATGGTGTTCAACTGCATGATCATGTGCAGGCCGTACACGAAAATGAACAGCATGAGCAGCGAGGTCAGCAGCCCCATCCAAATCCCAGCGGTGAAGAAGCCTGCGCAGTCGCTGGCGTAGGAGAAATTTGTTCCGTTGGCCAAACCGAAGCCCTGAATCTGTATAGTGAAAAATTAAACCCTCATTAAAACAGAAAGACCGAACAGAGTTTGAAAAACTGACTTGATGCACTGTCGCAGGAACGCGAAGAGGCAGCGTTTGTTGTACCTGAAAGTCGATGAAATTGAGCCTCCACTGCGAGGTGTTCTGGTTGGTGTTGTTTGGCACTAGCAGAGCTTCTTGGAAGCTTTTGACGGACTGGCAGTGGAAGGAGTACTCTGCAGGGGCGTAGATGTTCCGGCTCCCGATGAAAGATGCAGTCAGACCGGACGACTGAAGCTGCACGGAGTCCAGGGTGAACCAGTAACGTGCGGACACCGGATAAAGCCGCCGAGTCATGGCAAAACTGGAGATCAACAGAAGAGTGTTTTCATGTAAGAGATTCATTTTGAGACGTTAAATTGTGACAAATGGTTACTATTGTTATTAAATACCAATCTACACAGGATTCACAAATCTGGTGAGTCTGGTGGCGACCTCTACAGGTAGTATTTAAAAAACCTGGAGACTGACACACTTATTAATACTGAACTAGTGAAGGAAGAATCGGAGAAAATATCCACAATTATGATTAAATATTAGAGGCCCTGAAAACATGATAGAAGCTCAATTCTTCAGCAATAAACCAAACTACTAATCGCAGTAATAAAACCTAAAGATGATGCTTATTTGGGCACAAATACTTAACTTAAAATATAGAAATATTTTACGATTTGAAGCCAAGTTTTCAGGGGCTTTAAAAAGGAAGATTAACAGGAATTAGAGCTGTGACTTTTTGAATTTTTTTGATAATCAATTAATCATTTCAAGTCATTTTTTTTTTAAAGAAAAAATGTCCAAAATTCTGATTTCAGCTTCTTAAAAATGCAGATTTTCTGCTTTCTTTAGTCATCCATGAATATCATGGGTTGTGGATAAAAAAAGGATGACATGTTGGCCTTTGAGAAACATTTTCACTATTATCTGATACTATATTATAGACCAAACAACTAGTTAATCTTTTAGGAAAACGATCAGATTCAATCGATAATGAAAACATAAATTAGTTAGTTACAGGCTGAAAAGAAAAAAAGCTTCACCGATTTTGGGAAATATGCTTATTTGCCATCTTAACAAGAAACATATGAGAAGATCAACACCGGTCTCACATCTGTCAATATGAACAGGGGGAAACCGCTAGCCTGGCTCCGTCCAAAAGTGACAAAATCCATCTGGTAAAAACCGATGTGTACAACATTCACAGGGTCTTATGCGTGGCTTAAATAAATAAGGTTTAACATGTTTATTAGTGAGCTTATCTTTGGACAGAGATAGGATAACTATCTAAAAAGCAGCAGCATATTCAACAAACAGACAGACGAGGGATTGTTACTGGTTGGTATTATCTAACTCCTTCATGTTAGAAACATATTGCCTTACCTTAGTACAAAGCCTGAAGCATAATTGAGGACGAGCCTAAAGTGAGAAAAGAAAAAAACACTTAAAACGACGTCTTTCCTTTAAAGAACATGAAACTGAAAAAAAACACTCGGTCGTCTCACTGTGAGTGACTGTCGTTACAAACGGATCCTGTCAGCGTAGGCGTTTGTGCGGCGAGGTCGATGAACGCTGAAGTGCGTGAGAGGCTGACGTTGAGGTTCTGAGCCCAAAGCATTATGCAAGGGCCGCCGGTTGAATTGAACATGATGGGCGCTTTGACGTCGGCTGTGACTTCTTGGAGCAAGGAGCGGCCCACGGCCTGGTTGGACATGGATGTCTCTGAAATCACCTGCAGAGACGAGTCATTGAAATTAATAATGTAAGCCTCCATAAAGTGCAGCATAACAATCAGAATGCTGGTACATGATGGTATCTTACTCGTGATGGCTGGAGTCCCGTGTATATCGCAGTGTACGGGACATTTTTGGCTTTCATGATATCCAGAACTTTCCCAATAATCTCATCTGTTTAAAGTAAAACACACTTCAGTTACAGACACCGCACGTCACACAATACACCACTCATCACACTGTACAGCAGACATGTGACTCCAGTCATTTGCTCCCAGTCTCATGCGGCTCCCAAGTTGCCGAATTTGACCCGTGAAATAATTTCATACGTCTATTATTGAATGGCGGTAAATCACACTCCCACTGCTCATACTACAAATCCCAGAATGCACCGCAACAGCCACCACACAGGTCAAGATACTGTCATTGGTCGTATGACGTATGTGAGTTGAGTTTCTATTTTAATTTTCAATATTCTGTAATATAAATGTAATCAAACCAAAAAATTACTTTATAAAAGTTTATTTAATACTTATTTATCTTATTTACTCATTTAGACCAGCATATCTGATCTATAAACCATCAGGTAGCAACATGAGGAGCTTCACTGACAGGGTAATCATCCAACCATGACAGAGACATTCCCACATACCGAGCAATGTTACACACTGGTGATGCCGCTTTTAATATTTTACCTTTCATATTCAAAGTGGAAACATAAAATGAACACAGACAAGTGATTTCGAGTCGTGGTTGCAATTGTCTACGGTCCACATCTCTGCTATACAGTGACCAAAAACATGATTATTCTACACAAACTCACCATTGTCACGCAGGACTTCCTTGCAAGACTTGTGTAAGCTGCCAAAAAAAAATAGAAACGTTAACGGTCACCTCGTTAAAAATCAAAACGTGTACTTTTTTTTCACTGGCGCGCGGCAGAACAGAAGTCTTACTCGTTACAATAAGGGAGACTGATGAGCAGCAGATTGCTGACAGACGCGTTGACGCTGAGGTGTGACAGAGTGTCTGCGTCCACGAGCAGAGGCGAGGCGCCGAGTTTCTCTTGCAGCAAAGCCGGGACGGCGGAGGAGCCCGACCACTCCAGTGCAGGAAGCGTCACTGAAGAGGAAGATGACTGCAGCGCAGCCTGAAGAGGAGTGGGTGGAAAGAATGATCAGTGTTGTTAGTCTGACAAAAATCTGCTTCATTTAGGACTAATGTGTATATATATGTAAGTATATGTTGTAAAAACCTACCTCAAGGTTTTGAAAGGCGCTGTCCTGCTTGTTTCCAAACACTCCACCGAAAACTGTGAAGTCATCTTTGCTTAACTGAACACAAAGAAAGACAATAAAATGTTACAGTTCACCTTCACATGAGGAGAAACACATGATTAATTTATAAAAAACAGATAAACAACATTCCTGAAATGAATAAACCAACATCAGTTTGATCATTTATGAAAAAGGGACCAAAAATATTCAGGCCCATACATAAAAACAAGAATAAACCTGGACAATGATTTACAGAGGAACTGTTAAAGGGGAAGTGATGCCCAACGCTCATTGTCACACCAGCATGAGAAGACTGTGTCACATGGGACTGCAGTGCAGCTCCACATGACTCATTACTGGCCCGTTTTTACACGACTTCCATATCCAAGGTTTAGATTTCTGTCAGCCGTTATGAAATCTGTGAAAATCTTTTTGGCTGTAGAAGCCGAGTGAGTGAACTGACCTTGTCCTGCAGAAACAACAGCACAGTGTGCGGACCAGAGCCAAAGGCAGAGTTGAGGTAGGCAGTCAGCTGATCTTTGGATGTGATGTGACCGGCTGCAGGTGAGGCCAGTGGTGGTAAGCTACACAAGCCGGGAAAAAGATAAAGACATAATTAGTGATGCCTAATTAAAAACACTGAACTCAGGCAGTGCCACCAAAATGACAAATATACATTATTATTTATTGAAAAAGGCTATTTGAACATATATAACTTTGACCTGTTTTCCTTTCTTTATTTTATCTTTTGTTGTTGGCTTTTACACATTCAAAATAAAATTCTCAATCAAATATATACCACCTACTGTAAGTCCAACTCAGTGATATATATATCTCCACCTTTCATCACACTATCACGCTCCCTGCACAGATTGTAAAGACCTCCGAGGCAAATGCACTTTGTGACTTTGGGCTATACAGATAAAATTGATTTGATTTGATCTTTCTTCATGTTTACCTTTAGTATGCGCCCTGTATTCAAATCAGAGTCACATTCAGAGCAACAGTTGTGTAAAATACTTAAAGATATAAATGTGCAGTAAAGACAAATGTCTCCATACGACTAGTGCGTCCTGTTTGGCCACAGCTTCCAGTTCTAAAAATTGGGATTATACTGATAGATAGTGTATGTGTCCTGTCTTTTGCATGTCTTGCATTAGTTGGCCTCTGATTTACTCAGGCTGGCAGGGAGAGACAATTATAAACCAGTAGTACAAGGACAGGAGAGACAGGCCTATAAAACATTACTGAGCAAAAAAAAACACATTATGATATTAACTGTATCAGTGAGGAGGAGCCCGTTTTTTAAAGAATGTACAGTTAGAGCTCCTCGAGGAGCCTGTTTTTAAAGAATGTACAGTTAGAGCTCCTCGAGGAGCCCCCTTTTTTTAAAGAATGTACAGTTAGAGCTCCTCGAGGAGCTCGTTTTTAAAGAATGTACAGTTAGAGCTCCTCGAGGAGCCCGTTTTTTAAAAGAATGTACAGTTAGAGCTCCTCGAGGAGCCTGTTTTTAAAGAATGTACAGTTAGAGCTCCTCGAGGAGCCCGTTTTTAAAGAATGTACAGTTAGAGCTCCTCGAGGAGCCCCTTTTTTTAAAGAATGTACAGTTAGAGCTCCTCGAGGAGCTCGTTTTAAAAGAATGTACAGTTAGAGCTCCTCGAGGAGCCCGTTTTTCAAAGAATGTACAGTTAGAGCTCCTCGAGGAGCCCCTTTTTTTAAAGAATGTACAGTTAGAGCTCCTCGAGGAGCCCGTTTTTAAAGAATGTACAGTTAGAGCTCCTCGAGGAGCCTTTTCTCTGTAACCCCCTGTTTGTGTGTTGCACTGTTAAACGCTGCTTCTTGTACGAGAATAATAAATTCAACTTAAACTTTGATACTTTGAATGCAGTCCTCTTTATTTAAGGGTTTTTCTTCCCATCTGTTTAACACCAGACATATGTTAAAGACCCTAGTGTTCCTGCTTTCTGTCTGTTTCACGGCCTGTGGCATAAATATGTCGGAGTAACGATAATACCTCATTAAAAAAAGGTGCAAATCAGTTAAATTATTATATTTAAGACACTAAAAGATGAGTATGACTGATCAAAAGAGGCAACGCGCGCAAACAAGATGAAAATACGCAAAGTTGGCGACTTTCACAGCGTCAGAAACAACGGAGCTTCTCCAAGTCTGAATAAACATTTATATATATTATATATTATTATAAATCTCTTCTTTTGTTTGTTTTTAGACCATTTAGAGCTGCGAGTTAGTGTTAGCCACGAGCTAAGCTAAGCTAGTGTTAGCATTAGCTGTCTGAGTGTTTTCCTGTCAAAAAATCAAAATAAATAATAACAAACAAAACATTTTACCCGTCGCTGGACCACATTACGAGTGGCACCTGAGCGGTGGAGCTCCCCGCGGCGAACAAAGCGGAGAAAAAGGCGACAAACGCCGAAAACCGGACTCGACTCGGGCACCTGGATCCAGCCATTTTCCGCAAAGAGACGAGCTGCTTCTGGCTCTGCGCGCGTCACGTGACTCCAATCAGCTGACAGTCATGTGCAAACACAAGGAAAGATAAAAAAAAAAAAAAGGGGCTTCCTGCTTCTTTCATTCCACCCACAGCTGCCCCTTTTTTTTTTTAAATACCCCGACACTGCCTCACCTTTGCCCCCCCAAACACAAACAACCCGTGCGTAATTATCTCCAGGTTTGGACACGAGCGCGGCACAACCCGTGCGTAATTATCTCCAGGTTTGGACACGAGCGCGGCCTTTCCTGTCCGCTGAAGTTTAAAGTGTGTGAGCGCAACGACAGCCGCTATAATAACACACCAGATCAACAATGCATGCGTTATAAGCACGTATAAGTGATAATACAGCTGTGCGTCATGCGTGGATGACAGGTACAGGTGCAGCTGTCCATGGTGCTGACGCACAGGTGCAGCTTTACGCGTCAGATCATGACGTTTATATCGAGTTTAATATAAAAACAAGCGAGTTTATTTGTTGTTTGTTTGTTTGTTTGTTTGTTTGTTGCGTGCAAGTGAAAGCAACTCCCCATCCACACACACACACACACACACACACACACACACACACACAGCTGTGGTGGCGGAGGGATACACCCTGCCTTGCCTTGCCTTGCCTGCATCCACGCAACGCTGCGCCTACAAACTGGAAACGAAGGATAGAAAAAACAAAATAAGACTTTTGGATGAATAAATGTTTTTAAAAAAATGTTAAAACTGCGAGACAAACTTTAAAACTCAGCGTGTGTGTGTGTGTAAAGCCAAGGGTTTCATATTACAGCTGGCTTTTCTGTTTGTGTCCATTGTGTGTGTGTCTGTGTGTGTGTGTGTGGCAGTATGATAGGAAGAGAGAGAGAGAGGGAAGGAGGATGCGCACTATTTGTCGACGCGCACTGACATTGTTCTAGAGTGCTCCACGATCAGGGCCATCTTTGGTCGTCCTCGCCGGTGACAGTGTGGACAGTGGATTGCATTTGGTCATTAAAGCCTAATGATTAATAAATAATATACTTTTTCTTTAAACGCGCCGGTTTGCAGCACTTTGAGAGACAAGGGGAGACCAGAGCAACCCGCGACCCGGTTTATTTTCTGTGGACTCACTGAGGCTGTTCTTCCCTTCAACACCCTTCATTTTCTTTAAAGCAAAAAAAAAAGAAAAAAAAAAGAGGGCGAGACGGGAGAGGCGGTGATACAACATGGATGAGGAATATGATGTGATCGTTTTGGGCACCGGACTCACAGTAAGTGTTTTTTATTCTGCACGGATATGATTATTCGGCTCCTGCAGGCCTGCGATCCTCTGATGGGAGGAAAGCCTCCCTGCATCCTTGTGACATTTGAGAATTGTCATAACAGACTCGCTTTGTTTAAAATAAAGAAAACACAGCCCAGTCGACCTCTTTGTGCGTCAAATCAAACTAACCATGCTTGAGAACGGAGTTTTTCTTGTTTTTAATTCCTTGGATATTCCACCACAGCCGGCTCAGTGTTGTGTTACACCCTGTAGCATCTTTTAGGCGTAACCCCAGTGTGTGTCATGGTCCTCTTTGCATAGACAGGCCTCCATCCTGAGGGTTGGCGCAGGCCTGAGCACGGGGTTTATTCAATGACATGAGCCGCAGTTTCCACTTCACTTATCACACCCCGATGCGGCAGAAAACACGCCGGGTGCGTTTTATTTGGCACTAATCGTGCGTAAAAGTCGACATTTTTGTAGTTTTATGAAAGGTATCAAATATCATGTCGTCACCGCATAGTCGGAATAAATCGGGTTTCATCATTGTGTGATGTTGTTGTGTGGATTTTACGTCATAATCATGCTAATTATCATGATTCTGATTATTATTATTATTACAGTAGGGTGAAACGAGGTAGTGCGCATGCGTGTGTCGATCCTTCTCTCCTCCCTGCAGCCTTCTCTCAACTTCCCTTTATTGTTTCTATGAAACCTCTCTTCCCTAACTCACTTTTATTTGGCGTGCATTCATTTCAGATTGATTTCAGATCGTTATTGAAATGCTCATGCCCGGTGTTCAATCTTATGTCTTATGCAGGAATGCATTCTGTCCGGGATCATGTCTGTGAATGGGAAAAAGGTCCTGCACATGGACAGGAACCCTTACTATGGAGGCGAGAGCTCTTCCATCACCCCTCTGGAGGAGGTAAAGTAAAGGGCTCCTGGGATCTATAAAAGCAATCAATATATTTTATGCCCCTCAGTACATCTCATTTTACGTCCAGTGCCATTGTGCATCAGCTGCCGGTTTTTATTGTCTTTATTCGCTCAGCGCCGTATCCTTCACAATGCTTCAGGTTCTGTCAGCTTCATAGATTTCGGGGCTCGCAAGATTGAGTTTCTGTTTCCTGTTCTCCTCCCCCCGACAGCTGTACAAGCGCTTCAATCTTCCAGACACTCCGCCCGAGTCCATGGGCAGAGGAAGGGACTGGAACGTTGACCTCATCCCCAAGTTTCTCATGGCCAATGGTCAGTTCATCGTCACTGAATTTTAATAAAAGAATATATCACCATGAAACTCTCTGGCACAGGAGATAATTGTGATGATAATTAGTATTCCTGATGAGGCCCAGGATTATATCAAGACAGAATTCTGATGGCAAATAGTAACAGACCTTTGTCTGCGGGATTGCAGGTCAGCTTGTGAAGATGCTGCTATACACAGAGGTGACACGATACCTGGACTTTAAGGTAGTGGAGGGAAGCTTTGTCTACAAAGGAGGAAAGATCTACAAGGTGCCGTCGACCGAGACTGAGGCGCTAGCTTCAAGTAAGTCGACCAAATGTGTCTAATCACAGTGAAACAGCTTATTAAATCAGCGTACTGCAACATGAAGCCTTTGTTTGAATGTCCAGATCTGATGGGAATGTTTGAGAAGCGAAGGTTTCGGAAGTTCTTAGTCTTTGTGGCCAACTTCGATGAGAATGACCCCAAGACCTTTGAGGGCGTGGACCCCAAAACCACAACGATGAGGGATGTTTACAAGAAGTTTGACCTCGGCCAGGATGTCATTGACTTCACCGGCCACGCCCTGGCCCTCTACAGGACAGATGAGTAAGGACAAGAGAGAAAGTCGGAAAAGTTTAGCTTGATTTCACTGCTGCATTTGTGAATTTGACTAAGGAATATATGCATTAATACAAGATTAATAATGATTTAATGTTAGCTACTGAGTCCCTGATGTCACATACTTTCAATTCTTCTGAAACTGTCCACCAGGTTTGACTTTGACCAGGTTTTATGTGGACTAAAGCTGTAAATCCACACAGACTTCTTATTTACTGTTGTCCTCTGCTGTTTCCGTCTCTCCTTCAGCTATCTTGATGTCCCCTGTTTGGAGACAGTCAATCGTATCAAGCTGTACAGCGAGTCTCTGGCTCGATATGGGAAGAGCCCCTACCTCTACCCCCTGTATGGTCTGGGAGAGCTGCCGCAGGGATTTGCCAGGTCTTTTTTTTAATACATTTGTATCTCTAGTTTCTAGATTACTTGTCTTTAATCGTAAAAAAACAGAAACCCACTCCATGATTTAACTCATATACTTGTCATTTTAGATTGAGTGCAATCTACGGAGGTACCTACATGCTGAACAAACCAGTGGATGAGATTGTGATGGAAGGTGGCCATGTGGTTGGAGTGAAGTCTGAGGGCGAGGTACAGCCAAGCTGATTTATCGCCCGTCATTATACAAATTCAACAAACTCATTTAGTCTATCGTTCACACACTCACTCATTCATTCGTTCGTTCGTTCTCGTTCTTCGCGCTACAGGTGGCTCGTTGTAAGCAGCTCATCTGCGACCCCAGCTACATCCCAGACCGCGTCCGTAAGGCCGGTCAGGTGATCCGCGTGATCTGCGTCCTCAGCCACCCCATCAAAAACACCAACGACGCCAACTCCTGCCAGATCATCATTCCTCAGAATCAGGTTAACCGCAACTCAGGTGAGCATCGTTTGTAGATTTAATAGATCAGCTGAATGTTAAAAAGTAAAAGTGAGATCAATTGTGAAGATTCTGCTAAATGGTTTGATTTGAAGTGCAGGAGATAACAAGCAGAGCTCGTAGGTTACAAATGAAGTTGAAGGTCTATAACTAGGAATATGTCAGTGTTGTGTTAACAGCTTGTTTCTGCTGCCCCCAAGTGGCCAAAAAAGAAAAATCATTGGATGCAGATTCCAGGTGACTCGACTTGACTCAACCTCCTCTTAAACCCTTCTATCAATTTTTCCAGACATCTACGTGTGCATGATCTCCTATGCTCACAACGTGGCAGCCCAGGGGAAGTACATTGCCATCGTCAGCACCACAGTGGAAACCAGCGAGCCCGAGGCTGAGATCGAGCCGGCTCTGGAGCTGCTCGAGCCCATCGACCAAAAGTCAGCATTTTCAATATGTCATGCTTTTATGGCTTCACAAATCAGCACGCCATGAAGCTAAAACCTTTTTAGGAACTTTGTTTATTGAGCTGTTTGTTTGTTTTTTTGACAGGTTTGTGGCTATTAGTGACCTTTATGAGCCCACGGATGACGGTACTGAGAGCCAGGTGAGAAATCTCTTTCCCTCAACAACATTTCAACTATAAAAAGATTCTTCCTGGGGAAAACTTTTGTATTTTGTATGATCCTCAGAGCAAGTTTGCTCAGTCCAGTGTGGTCCAGACTAGAAATATCTCAACTATTACATGAGTTCTTTGAGCAGACGTTCATGGTCCCAACAGGATGTACCCCGACCTTTCCTGTAGCACCACCACAAGTTTGTCAAGTGTGGTTCAGAGGGAAATATCTTGACCATCAATGGACATATTTACAGGAATTTTTCTGTACACATGCACAGGTCCTAGAGGATGAATTATCATTACTTTAGTGATCCTCTGACTTTTCTTCTAGCGCCACCAACTGTTCAAAGTTTTCACTTTTTCAATGAAATAGTTTGACTTTTACTGGATTGTTCCAGACGAATCCAGACTTTGAAGATCTCTTGATTTTTTTAAATCTTGCACCACCATGGTGTTAACAAGTTGAGTTAAATAGCTCGACATTTTTCAAAACAATGACATCTCCACCAGCCTCAGCTTTGCTTTAAGAGTTATTTGCTTGCAGTAGTATGCTTAAGTGACACAATGAGCATGGTAAACATTACCTGTCGTACATCAGCAGGTTAGCGTTGTCACTGTGAACGTTTCACGCACCTGGCTGTCGATCCTCAGTCCTGTTATTTCATGTCTCCCCAGGTCTTCGCCTCAAGGTCCTACGATGCCACCACTCACTTCGAGACCACTTGCAACGACATCAAGGACATCTACAAACGTATGACCGGGAGCGACTTTGACTTTGAGAACATGAAGCGCAAACAGAACGATGTGTTTGGGGAGGATGAGCAGTGAGCGGGTTAGAGAGGGGGCTTCCGAGAGAGGGCGGGGCTGGGAGAGGAGGCGGGGGTGAAAAAGGGGCAAAAGAGGCGGCGGCGGCGGCAGAGCCTGCGGTAGAGGTCAACGGGCTGTCCTGAGCAGTCCTTTAAAAAAACTAAACAACACAAGCAGGTGGGGGAGTGTGTGTGCCGTGGCGGAGAGAGGCCTGCCTGCCCCTCGGCCGTTTGCCTCCTTTTCCTTACGTCCCTCTCTCTCTTGACACGTTAAAAAAAAAACACATAAACGCTCACAAAACACACAAATACACACACACACACACTGTTCAAATACTCACACTCCTTCTCTCTGTCACCGAAAAGCAGGGTTGATACGGCCTCTCATTCCATTGTAGAAATTTACAGTATAATCATGTCTTAACTATTATCATTAGAGGTGAATTTATTACTTGTCGTCGGCGATTTTCAAAGCATCTCATCCTTTTCTGTGACGTCTCGTATCAGAGGTCGGGTGGACGGAAGATCGATGAGCTCTGACATGAGAGATCTGTAATGGCTTAGTGTAGAATCCTCTGGATGGGTCGCCTCCAGTTGACATGCATGCATCTTTTACACACAGTAGTATTGTACATAGACTTCAAAAAGACACTGCTGTATGAAGGCTGGACCATTCCCACGTATCGCTCCTGTCAACCCTGCTTTCACTTTTCTCTTACTTGGTCTTTTACCTGTGTTAACTTCAACAACAACAAAAAAAAACAAAGAAAAAAAAAAAAAAAAAAAAAAAAACCCCGCCCTGTTTTTTTTTTTTTTTTTTTTGGCAAAAATCTGTTGGTCGGGCAAAACAATGTGATGACAAATTACATATAAATGGGCTGTTCTGTCACTTTGCAATGCTGTTGTGTTCCCTGGCAAAGCTAACCAGTGGCTATTAACTGTCTCCTCCCTCCCTCCCTCCTTCACCCCCCCCACACATCCGAAAAAAAAAAAAAATCTTCGTTTATCTCTGTTGTGTGATGTCGATTTTTTTTTTTTTGAATTTGAGTAGTTTACTTTCTAACATTTTAAATTATTGAAGAGTTTTATTTCTATATACTCGGTGCACATTTCACTGGCTGAAGTTATGAAGTTTACAGATCTGTGGTTTGAAAAAAACAAAAACAAACTGTGGTCTTCAAAAGTTTGAACATTGAATTTAAAAAGGGAATGTCAAGGAGAGGACTTTTCTAGTGTCAGGGCGAGGTTTTCTAAGGCGAAGTGTTCGGGAACGATTGATGAGATGATGATGGAAGACGGAGCTGATAATCGTTGAGATGCGAGGAAGTGTGCCACGGGGGTAAACGAATGTATGCAGGGGAGGAATGTTTTGAGATTGGACGTTTTGGAAAGTTTCACTTTTGAGTGAAGACGAGTGAAGACTGAAATTTCGGCTCATAGTGAAAAGCACCAGGTTGTGTCTCGGTTGTTTCAACCCTTGTGTATGTCGTTTAGATAAGTCACTCCCTTAGGGACTAAACCCTATGAAAAAATAGTTGTTAATAGAGGGGAAAGCTGGATACACTCCCATAACTTTAAATGACTTTGTAGCATAGTGAAAGGTATGAAGCCACAGTTCTAGGTGCCGCCCCACGAGAAAGAACCAAGAAGCTTTTTCATTTTTGTTTTTGGTTTTAGCCTTAATTTGGGGTTAAATATTCGGGCCCTTTAAGAAAAATCAGCTTCGTTTAAACTAACCGTTAGTGGAAGGTCAGTCTTGTGCCAAAAATGGTGTTGCTGTTATTGGCAAAAACTCGCTGACGACGTTTGGTAGCTCGTATGTTGCTCTGCAGATCTGACTTGAATACTATAGAGAAGGGATATTGTTTTCTCCCACGGCGGGGGCTGTCATTGTACACCTGAGGCAGTTCCTCATATCTCTGCAGTGCACACACTCGACTCTTTCACAGCCAGATTTGATCTGCGGCTCGGCGACGACAGGCGGATGAGCCGCTCTCATCGTTTTCACTTTATCCACCAGGACAAATCCCTTAACAACTCTAAACAAAGTCATCGCGTGTTTGGGGTGTTGACGTGTCTTCTTGTTATGCTCTTTATTTATTTGAATTTCACTGACGTATATTGTGGAACGGTTTATGTCAAATGCTGAATATGCTATGCTATTAGTTTATGCTCTGATGATAAAATGGGTTTCGTTTTTCTTTCGTTCTTTTTTTTTAAAGTGATGCACACCCAAATTCTTAGTTTTTTGTTTGTTATTTGCTGTGTCATGTGTTCTGATCATTCCAGTGCTGCATCATGATTTAATATGATTATTAGCATTCCTAAGAAACAGGTTTTGACGGAAGGATAACTAGACAGCTAGTGTATTCACGACAGTTTTCACACTGTGCATCATTCGACGTTGTGTGTGGTTCTTCATCCTGGAAACATGTTACCTGATTAAAACTGGAATACTGTCTACTCTTTGAACATAGATATATTTACTCTCCTGCCCTTCCCCAACATCAAATACTGTTCTCTCTCTCTCTCTCTCTTATCTTTTTTTTTTATTTATTGAAAACAAAAAGCCTCATGTGTGGTTGTACTGTTTTAATTTCCATACAGTTTGGCCTTCGGTAAAACCACTATTGACAATATCCCTTTTGAAATTGACAAAAAGAAATAGGCTGAGTAGTAGAAAACTTACTGTCCTTGTTTGATCACTAGTACGTGAACAATGCCTAATGTCTTGTGTAACAAATAAAATGAATTAAACTATGAATGAAATGATAGAAAAATAAAAAGCACATGGCAAACCTGGAAAGACCCTGATTTTGTTTTTCTTTTTGAAGCTGTAGATTATCTATACATACATACAATAATATTTTATATACACTTGTACTAAAAAAATACAACTTACAGAGTGATACAGTTTTAATAATTACAGATGATTCTGAAGTAGAAGAATCTATAATTTCACGACGAAATACATACGAATAATCTGATAAATATCTTCGAACTTCTGAACAGATTTCGTTTTTTGTTTTTTTTTGCGAGACATTTTCGGAGCGAGCGTTTAACTGCTGCAGCACAAAATGGACATGTTGTTGCGGTTGCCATGCGAACAGGAGAACATTGCGTCTCTGTCACAGATAAAGAGCACAGAGCTTGAATCCAATTCAGTTTCATTAATGGAGAGAACAGCAGCATCATTCAGCCCGTCACTGTATCTGTCAAACTGTACGTCTTCATTGCTCCTTTACATGCAGCTTTCTCTTTCTGTCTGTCTGTCACTGCCTCTTCCCCCCTCCCTGTAATCGACCCTGAATATTAGACACATTCACAGACTGTAACCAACATGTCATTTTAGCCTCACGGAGTCCCAGTTCTTGCTCATCCTTTGTCCAATAACCACATAATTGCCTGTGACCTGAGCTGTGCGGCAGAGAGGGCAACAAGGTGGAGCTGGCTGACTCGGCTAGAATTACACACGATCCACCACGTAGCTCTCGTATGGATGACCCAGTAGTCTCTCTATCTCTGCCTTGGGCACCACCCAGCACTTGCCTGTGTGGCGTTTACGCACCGTGTCTTTCAGCGTCTTGTCTTGCAAGGTGACTGGCATGTGCTCTGATCCCCACCTCAGGATCCCTCTGGCTGAAACAGCCTCCCTGTGAGCGCCTCCGTCCACATAATCCTTCACCGCAGTTACGCTCATGTCGACATGCTGAAACTGGCCTGTAGACAAACAGAAGACAGCAAAAACAACTTTATATTTCTTGTTACTAGTCATAGAGTGCTGAGGATTTAGTGGCATCTAGTGGTGTATTTAGTGCAACCACCCTCCCATAACTGTCATGAAGGAAACTACAGTGGCAGCAAACATAAACAAAACGACAAAAACATATCGATTCTTACTTTCCCATGACTATACACATAGTTATGCAAGCTATATTCCATTCCATAGTCCATGTTGTGCAAATACAACCCACTAAATCCAACATACTGGACCTTTAAATTTAAGATTTTACACATAAAAGCTCACCCCGAAGAAATTCTCCAGAGTGGGGCCACTGAAAATGATGATGTGATGGTGAAAAGCAGCAGGCTAGTTATGTAAAATATACATTAACAGTACCTAATGTGAAATATTACGCATAGAGTACTGATTTCCTAGAAGCACATTATGAATGTCCACGCTGGGAACCACTGTACTGTCTGTCACTGCTGCTTTACTATATATGAAGTAGTTAAAATCAACAACTACAACTCTACAACCTAATAATGTCACAGTCATCAGTCACAGGCAACATCTTTCTGCAGAATGAGTCGTTCAGTACATTTGGCTGATGACTCAGGCTTTTATATCTACAGACACTGCAGATCTGCCGTGTTTCTGGAGGAGGCAAAGAACAGATAAACTAAACATTGGCCTCAATGAAGGACAGTGTGTTTTACTGTATTGGTACTTTTACTTATATAAAGGATGTTAGTACTTCCTTCACCACTGAAGGACAGTGAGCTGGCACAGTGAGCGTCGACGTACCCAGTAGTCCTTGAGTTGAAGCAGACAACCCCCGTCCGTCTGTGATGTAGAACCCCAGGTGAGCCAGCTGCAGGTAACTGGGATGTTTGTAGTGGTGGAACAGGACCAGGAACCGCACATCCTTGGCCAGCTCGATCCAGCAGCTCCGATGGTTGTCCACGGTAACCGTCACACCCTGCCTCCTCACAGATCCCTGCTGATTGATGGGGAGGATATCCCGACCTTCCCCTTCCACCACTACAGCGTCCAACGTGAGGGTGATCGTGATGTCACCAGAGCCGCCCGTGGCTGAAGAAACGGTGAGCTGGTCGAAGTAGGTTCGGGGTCGATCTTCTGCACCGTGCTTGGAAGGAGCCCCCATCAGATGGCCATCGACAATGATCCCTTGAGGAGGAAGGGAACACACATTTAGTACTACACTTAAATTTATAACCGTGTATTAGATAGTTTCAAAACATGCGTACCTCTCTCTGGGTCCTCTAAAAGTCTAAGAACATCATTAGCCCTGCCGTCGACTGTGAAACACAAGTTCTGATGCAGCTTTGGCAGCTGGACCAAAAAATGAGGATCTCCATCAACTACAACAGACAACAGTGAACATTAATACAACATGAAAACACTAAACGAATGGCGTCATTAGAAACAACTAAATAAAAAGTCATCTTGACCTGATGAGGAGAAGACCCGGACGGTGCTCAGTCTGGACAGAGGTTCTAAAAGCACAAGACATTCAACTAAAGGACAGCCCCCTTCACTTGCAATCACTAAAACCAATGACAGGACTGTGCTGGTATTGCAAGAAGTGTCTCTACAATGATTTAAGACATGCAAACCCTCTAAATACTTACCAAATGACTCTGTGTCTGCAGTGTCATCCCCTAAAATTAAATCAGGAAACGTATTTGACGTGAAACTTTTAAAAGCCTTGAAAAGGAGGTGCAAAAAAGTACAAAACTTCCCCTGAATGAGCATTTTAAACTTACAGGCATCATAGCTGAGATCGTAGTCATAGTCATAGGTTGCGTCATAGTCTGGGTAATGAGAGCAAACACTGAAATCAGAATGTGTTCTGTTGTTCGTGAAGGAATTTTAATTTTTCAGGCAACGGCAGGATAAGAAGGATTAATGGTGATATTTACCTTTCACAAGGTCGATATCTATAAGAGGAAGAACATAAAACAGATTTAAATTCACTTCCGATGCTGATTGACATGATATATCATAATTTAACATCTGTCATTCATTTTTACCAGATAAAATGTAATTCAGTTTTACCTTTTCTCTGAATGAAAGTAGAGACATCTAGTGGAGAGATGAGGAACAGTCAGTTAGGCATAAAAATATAAAATCATGCACCCTCAGCTTGGAACTCCTCGGGGCACAGGAAGGCTATGATTTCAGATTAGACTCATCACAGGGTGCGACCTACCCAGAAGGCCTGCTGCTTCCCAAAGCCGTGGCCCATCTGTTACGCCAGGCATGGGAGCAAAAGTCGCCGACAAAAAGGTGGCGATGCTCAGATCCGTCTCCGAGTTTGTGTTGTTGTCTTCGGCAGTAGGAGCCGGCGCCGGGGTGGGAGAGGTGAGCGGAGACGGCAGCTCGTGCGGAGTGGTGGTGACTTCAGGTGGAGGAACATCTGGAGCAGATGTGGTGCCGTTTTCTGCCTCTGTAGAGGCGGTCGCTTTGGCAGAAGGGAGGGTTGTCTTCACCGTGCTGGGCTGAGGGGTATGGGGTCTTACAGGCAGGGGTGCAGGGTCAGTTTTTACTGAGCTCAGTGGAAGTGGAGTGCTGGTGGTAAATGTTAACACTGTGGTGTTTGTTGAGGGAGTGGTTGTTTTCAAGGTGTTTGGCTGCGGGGTGGAGACTTTTCCAGGTGCAGGGGGAGATGCTGTTTTCAGAGCATTGAGCAGAGATGTGGGTATCTTACCAGCAGGAGGAGGAGAGGCAGTTTTGGATTCATTCTGGGAAGGAGTGGGCTTTTTACCAAGGAATGGTGCTGGAGCAGTTTTGACAGAGCTGGGACTTATTGTGGTTGATGTGGTTTTCTTGGACGATGAAACTGTTTTTACTGTGGACGTTTTTTTCGTCTGCGGTGTAACCTGAGGTGGCTGAGGAGGGCCTGGTTTTGTTTTGCTAGGCTTGCTGTTAGAAGGAGAACTGGGCTTCTTTGCAGCACCAATAGGTGATATTTTGGTGGTGGTGGTGGTGGTGGTGGTCGTGGCTGTCGTGGTTATAGTGGCTGCGGCGGTGGGTTGTGTAGTGGTTGGAGTATGAGCGGCTTCATCTGCATCTGGCTTAACTACAACTAAAGAAGTGACTGGTGTTACAAAGTTATATTTCAGGGATAGGTTGGTGGCCTTGTCTGCCAGTAACCTTTGCGTCGCAGCGTCAGTAGCGTTCAGTTTGGCCAGTAGCAGCTCTTTGATGGTGAAATACGCCCAGAGACGGTGCACAAAGCTGGAGATTCCTTCTAAGCCTGCCGAACAGCCAAGTGAATCGTCACTCTTGTTCCCCTCTGCTTGGGAAATCAGCACATCGTTCTCCAACTTGACGCGTTGCTTTGAATCAGTGGCGGACACTGACACCTTTAAATCCTTGATCCCTGGTTTGACCTTCCCAGCAACCACCAACTCAGAGCCTTGGAAGTAGTTTGGGAACAGGGAGCGGGTGATGTCAAACGCCTGATCATCCAGGTACGACAGCTGGATGTCTGATAGCAAAGGGCTGGCAACTTCATCATAAAAGCCCTTCAGCTGCAAAGCTGCATCTGCGTCCTCATACACCATCCTGGCCACACCTCGGTTATCCAGTGCCAGACGTTTCAACAGGGGGAAGTCTGCATCATCTCCAAAGGCAAGGCCAAACAGAGAGGCAGAGCCCAGAGACTTCTTGGCATTGCTAAGGATGGTGTCGCCTGCTGTTACACCGATGGTTGCCTCCCCATCAGTAAGGAAGATTACCAGGGGAACGCGACGGGATGAGACGACATTGGAAGAGGCAGAGGTTGACGGGTTGACGAGCTGGGCAGCTGAGAGCAGAGCTGCATTGATGTTGGTCCCTGAGTGGAACAATTGGGACAATCAACGCTGATGGAAGGAAGTTAATACAATACCAACTTCACAGTTCAAACAATGCCACGTTTCAACTCACATCCTTCGGCAATAATCCTTTTCACAAAGTCTTTGGCGTCTCGTACATTCTGCCGAGTTGCTCTCACAGTTCGTCCTTTCTTCCAAGTGTGAACCTTGTCGGAGAAGGTGATGATATTGAAGTGGTCTCCCTCTCTGAGGTCCCCAAGAATGGTGCCCATCGCCTGCTTGGTCTACTGACAGAAATGATTCAAATTATCGACCGAAATTCCACATAATCTTTGAAGAACATTGCAAGTTTTCCAATCCTAAAGCTGTAGCTCTAGGGGAGGTAGTCCGTGAAGTTTGTCCACTTTACCTGTTTTATCTTGGTGCCTATCATTGAGCCACTGACATCAATGACAAATATAACATCCTTAGGAACCACTGGAAGTCCTCTGGGTGCAAAGTAATGCACAAAGTAGCCATCATACACCTGAAAATACAAAATAAAAGTATCATTGTGACGAACTCATGTATGTTTGACCAGCCAGAGACGAGTTCTCCTGACCTGGATTTCGCCCATGAGGTCTCTCAGATCCACGTCATACTGAATAATGAAGTCTGCGTCGAGACCTTTGGAGGAGATGCTGTTCTGCTGCTGTAAAGTGGGACTGTAGCGAACTCGGGCACAGCTAGCGCCCCGCTCAACATGAGTGGAGGCAGGGGCGTCTGTATCACCTGGAATATAATGGTCATACGCATGTTTTCATAAGAATTGTTGTGTTTTTGTGACCTCGGTCATGTTTCCGGAGTAGCCCAGAAGGGACAAACCAAAGCCTAAAATAGGGTCCGTCATTCTTTCATTGTTCCACAGCCATAACTAACTAACCTTGAGCAGTGTTGGAGAGCAGTCTGCTTGTCCTGAGAGGAAGAACTTTGATGAAACTGATGCCGGTGCGCTCTGTTATACTGACATCTAATGTGAGGTTCTGCACAGGCTGTCCGGGCCTCAGACCCAGACTGAGCTCATAGCGACCGAGTCGACGAGGTAACAGCTCCTCGTAGGACAGGGAGAAGAACACCCGTGCTCCCGACGGTACGCTGACCGCCACCCGAAACTTCTCGATCTCCCTCTCTCTGGATCACCGCAGAGCAAAACAAGAGGAGAAAATATAAATGCATAAGTGTTAGAAATCATGCAGAATGACATTGAAAATGATTGTTTTGTGGAACTGACTTGGTAGCAACAAGCCCGGCTGTTTTTCCTTGCTTCTTAGCGGCATCATAAATTTTCCGTGCAGCAGCTCTTTCCTTCACCTGGGCCACATACACCTTGCCATTGGAGGTTCTGATGGGACAGAGAAAAGAGGAAGAAACAGCTCTCTGTGTGACTCACAGTAGCCAGATTATATTTCTGATTCACGCCTGGCTTGCATTGAGTTGCTGAGCATGATTTACTTTGAATTTGCTCCCCCGTATTTCCAGAGGGATCACAAAGCTGCTTCACAAACACGCATCATGCTTGTTTACAAATGGAGTTCATACCATGTAAAGAGGGGGAGGCGGGGTCATAAACAGGCTGAGTGGAAAAGAGTAATTTCCCTTTAAAAACAGCATTAATGAAGAGAGATCTTGCAAGGCCGACGGTCGCTCCGAGGGAGCGCTACACACACACACACCCAGCAAAATCCCAAACCAAAACCGCCGCTCGAAAAATGTGGGATCCAATTCACACAGTGCACTTCGTAGACTTTCGGTGACCACTTATGTCACGAGGTGCTAAATTAAGGTCAAGTCCTTTGAACAAATATATCCAAAGAGAGAAAAAACATCAAGGGCAAACTAAAATAAACCCGCAGGCTTGAAACGGGTCTTGTTTGAGGAACAGAGCAGAATGGCTGTGAGAGAGCAGGAGTGGAAAATGGAGGCGCTTGTATTTATATGTGTGGCTGGCTGAGTGTATTTGGGGGGGGGGTGAGTTCAGGAATGACTGTACATCAGTGACCTGCACACAGAACATAGAGTTCTTAGTTTCAGACACAGAAATGCCAAAGAAGTAACGCAACACACTTGCCACAGCTTTTTTTCCCCCTCTGGGTATTTGGCGGTGTGTGAACATATGTATGTACGTGTCTGTGAAGGAGCAATGTGCTTATAAAAGGCTGCAGACTCACACATACTTACCATGTAGGCACGCATACATACAGTAGATGTAGTCGTGTGTGTGTGTGTGTGTGTGTGTACGTAGCGTATCTAAACTGGCAGGCTGCCTCTGTAAACTGCGTGGGGGAGAAAAAAGGGGGACTGGGCAAGCTCCTGTCATTTTCTCTATTAACTTTCTGACTTCCAGTTACAAAGCCCGGTATTCATCTGCCCTCAGGTTCCCCCTCCTCCTGACCTGCTTCCGCTCCCGAGTCCAGCTTCAGGGCTCGGTGTTTGGCCTGCAATGTTGACTTATTTGTTTTGTTTATATTTAGCATTTTTTGAAGGAGAGCGGTCAGCAAACCCCTTTTAGTAATCAAATTATGTGTCTCCTGCAGACCGGAATTCTAGTTCCTTACTTAATTCCTCTGAAGTTTTATTTCTGGATCTGCCCATTAATGAGAATATAACTTTATTTATTACAGTTTCTCAGGGAAATATTATTTCTACCGAGAAGAAATGTGATTTCCCTGCCAACTTCAATACTTTTGACCCAGTAGGTGTCATTTCAAAAAGATTACTGGCTGCTTTTCTTGACTTTCAAAGTAATGTTAGATTAGAAGTGAGGGAAATTGAAAATCAGGCGCTACAAATGATCAAATGTGACGTGAAAGGTAACAGTGAGGCAGTGAAAGGCTGACTTACATGGTGAAGTTGGAGATGAAAGCAGAGGAGGGCAGGTCCACCTCAAAGGCGGCCTCCTTGGTGATGGGGAGCTGGTTCCATACTGAGCTCTGGACTGTTGTAACAGCATAGCGGGACACCACCGAACACCTCACATGGTAGTCTGTCACCTTCAGCTAGTGACAGGCACAAATGCAGGTGTGAATCACAAGAGTTCAGAGGAGACATCTGCAGTCTTATCACACAGGAGTACAGCTCGGTGTTACAGTGGTCCCGGCTTCGTGCCACATTCATACAAAGCTGTGACACCATAAATCAGATCAGCAGCAAAGAAGTTTACTGTCTTATTCCTGACATGCACGGAAAACAAATCCAAAGCCTCCCACACAACTTTTTCTTTCTCCCTTTTTTTACCCACATCACACTTTGGCCCTGCATCGCTCTGACGAGTCACCGAAACAACACAAAGCAGTTCTCTGCATGGCGTCTCTGTCCTCCTCTTGTTTACTCGGGAAACGCCGGCGCCTGCTGAGACCAATCTGGTCAGCACATTATTGCAGGATGAGGCGACGACAGGCAGGAGGAAGAGAGAGCCACATCAGCCCCTCCGGCTCTCTGGTATTTAGGAGAGCTGTGGTTTGTGCTATACAAACTGAATTGCTGTATGTTTTCACGGTGGGTTGCTTTACGGCTAAAACTGAAGCAAACTGCAGGGAAACCACAGCGTAGCTGCTGATCATAGGGGTGTCGTTCTATAGTTCACTTTGTACAACAAGGAGGACAAAACCAGAGATTACAGCTGTTATTTAGTTCTCCACATGAGTAGCTCCTTCCATATTTCTGCTATGACATGTGGATGAAATTCAAAAACTTACCACTGGTTTTGTTGGTTTGCTTTGACGTTTTACTCTCTGGAAAAGAAACAGCAAGTTAATCGAGTCAGACACCGATACGGTGGATAATTCCATCCATCAGTACCATATTTGTTCAAGATCTCTCCCCTTTTTTGAAGTAATCTCCACAATCTGCCCCATGTGAGGGTTGGGTCAAGATTTTGTGTCAAAATATCCTGAATCAAAGCCATTCATGAATGGAGGGGAAGTGGAACTGGAAATAAATGCTTTCACTGTACACAGGGCCAGTGAGGGTTTGCATGGTTTGGTCGCAAATGTTAATTCTGCACACAAGTCATTGCTGTGTCAATACATTACCACATATCCTGGGAACTTAACATAAACAAATAACTTAAAGAGTGGAAAACCCTTTACAGGAAAACATAAAAATCATATAGGTTATATAGAAAACAGGATTGTATATGTTCTCCATAAGTAAGCCACTGTTAGAGCTGCAAAAGCTCACTGGATATTGTTATAAAAATTCGGATTATACTGGAGTCCAGGTGTTTTTAATTCATGCAATGTGTGTATCCTGTTTTCTTTTTGCACGTCTCGTATGAATTCCCCTTTTTCTCTTTGTTTTGCTGAAGCTGGCAGGGAGAGATTAAGTTCAACTATGAATGAAGTCACAGTGGTTCAAGGGTTGGACACAGGTTAGGGAGGCATTATTTGGACATCCTGTTGGTTACTGATCAGAGAACTAAAAAAGACGTTATGACATTACCTGTCAAGGCTCTTCGGGGAGCCCCTTTTGTGTGTACAAGAATAATAAAATCCAGTCTTTCTTATTGAAGGGTCACTCTTGAAATATTCCCATAACAGATTTGATCACAAGCAGACCAAATATATTTTTTTAAAATGTATACAGTTCTGTCATATTTCTGTTAGACATTCATCTTGTTGCTTTGATTCAGGCTGGTTTCACAGAGGGGTGTGTTTCAAATGACACAAAACTGCAAATAAAATAAATAAATAAAAGGAAAATATACCTGTAAAAGTAAATTTGCTCCAAGGTTTGCTTCATAATCTCTTGATAATCCCTCTTGCACATAAAAAGTGAAGAAAACTAAAATGCACTGAACTTTGAGGTTCATCATGTCCATTAATAATTCAGTTTTTTTTTTTTTTTTTTTAGGCTCCAATGTGGTGAAGTATTTCAGCCACCAGTTGGTCTCACGTTGTCACGGACTGACGCTGTGCACATACCTCACATTTTACACGCAGGTTCTTCCCCCTCCCTCACCTCAGCTAAACGTCTCCAATAAGAAAAAAGCACAAAATAATTTAAAAATAAAATAAAAATAAAAATAAAAAGTTCTCGAAAGAGTTAAACATCCGTCAGGTGCGTGCAACAAAAAGATGGCAGCAACGACAACAAACAGCGTGGAGTGAAGTGGAGTCAGAGAGTCCTGCTGAGGTTTCTGGAGAAAGCAGCTCCTGACTTGTGTTCGTGCATAACTGGAAACTTCGCGGAGTGCTGCCACCGAGGTTGCACGAGAAATGAGGGATTATTAACCCCTGCTCGGCTACACCCACTACCAAAACACCTCCTCTTCCTCCTCCTGCTCCTTAAAAAAGAAAAGAAAAAAACACAACAACTCCAGTCTGAGTTTTATTCCTTAAATTACTCCCAAATGTGAGTTTTCACTTCTCTTCCACAAAGACCCATTATTGCCTGGAGGAGCAGCACATTGCTGTGTTTGGGAAAAACCATTTAGCTCTAATTAAGAAAGCTGCCAAGTCTGCCTCTGAATTTATTTTCAGCACAGTGACACTTTATTTACATTGATTTCAGTCAAACATCTGAGTTACAAACGTGAACAGGCGGATTCTTCAATCTACACAATGTGTTGTTTGTTTGGGCGCTGTCCATGGTGCTGATTCCCACCTTTATAATTAGATTATCAACAACACATTGTGTTATCTGTACAACAGTTATTAGTGCTCGAGTTACAATGACAACCACCTCCTCCACCGTCTTTTTACATGTTCCCCTCTCGGCCTCAGGACACAGTGCATTGTTTTATCTCTTGTAAACGACGTGAGACTCTAGTCAGACTAGAAACAGGAACATTTCACATACATGTCGAGAGAACCAGCTTCATGTTTCATGTAATATACAGGCTGGCTCACTTAATGCCATTTCTTCTCCTCCTCTGTCTTTTTTGTTTTTCACACAATCAACCTCGAACCGGAGTGCATCTCTGTTATTAAGTGAGGCTAATAAGTAGTAGTAGCACATCCAGTTTCGTATGATTGTAGTCCTCGTGTCACCAAACAGCGTTTATACGTGGTCGGGAACAGTCTGCAGAGCTTCCTCTGGGTTTCTGTTGATGTCAACATTCTGCAATGACAGGAACAAAACTACTGAGTCAGACTATCATTGTGTCCTAAACACTTTCTACAGTACATCATAAATATAAGCACTTTTTTAAAATTTATGCTATATACTGTGTTCTCACTGGAGACAAGACAAAATGAAGTATACTAAAAGCAGGCACCGTACATCCTAAATACAGTCAACAAAAAAACAAAATAAAATTAAATGTGTGAAACAAGTCCAGAAATATATTTCAAAAACAAAAATAAGAAATCAAAAAGGTTACGTTCAACTTGGTGATGATCCAAAGTCATTTCCTGTCCAACTAAGTCTAAGTCCAACCAACAACTACTTCACTGATTTCGGTGAAAGTGGATCGAATTTTATGGAGAAAATGTTTTCTAGTTTTTCCCTCGGATGATGATTTACAGATTTTTCCCTAATGGACAGTAAAAGTAAACAGCTGCAAACTGTAGCTGCTGTTAGCTAGTTAGTTCAGTTAATGGCAGAGGAGAAGAGACAGAAGAGAAAAGGAGAGAGTGAGCGAGCAAAAAAAAAAACAAGAGGAGGTTTTACAGGGAATGCAGATGGAGAACAGAGCTGGTGTTGTGCCAGAACCTGAGCCATAATGGGCAACATAAGCAGCTTCTATGGACGTAATGACAGAGGCAAAAAAGACTAAAGAGGACATTGAAGGAGAGGACGCTAAGAAGAGAATAAAGAAGGCAAGAAGACAAAAGTAAATGTGGGACTGACTTTTAGTGGTTGGTGAAATAAAAGGCTGAAAGACAGACGCCGAGCTGGGCTGACTGCTGCTGGACTAGTCAGTGATATCAGCTGCTGCTGTTGTTGAACTTGAATTTTACTATTATATGTTGTTTTAAAAATGTCTTCATGGTAATCTGTGACATGCTGATAGAATATAAAGTCTAAGAGCAACATAAACAAAGTACATTCACTCAGTGATGTCAGACAAAGCATCAACATAGACAACATAACACAGCAGACTAAAGAGGCTGAGTATGGACATAGTCTTGTTTAAAAGCTTAAACTGTTTCTCATTCCTCATCACCGTTCATGCAATTTATAAAACATCACTGCCTGCCATCAGACGTATGTAATGCACCACAGACCCGACAGTTGGCAACAACAAGCATCTATTATGACAAATGTGATGTTGCGCTGGTGGAAACTCACCACTGGCCTCTCTCTGTGTGTGTTGACTGCTTCGATGTTGAGGAAAAACGGCTCAACTTTACACCCTACAATTGAAGAGAAAGCCAAGACTGTCAGGGGAAGAGATTTACATCTAGAGAGTGAATGTCTCACACGCTCACTGAGGCGCTTACTACCCACCGTAGGCTATTGGTGTGAGTTTGAGCACTGTGTGAAGGGGGCATCGTAGATAAGGCAGCTCATCTTCAGAAGGGGGATGGGAATAAGATTATTAAGTGTTTGTGGTATTAAAACAACAACATATACTATTATATAAGGTACTATAAGTAGATCAGAAGCCTGGTTTTCTGTACCTGCAGGTTTGTCTAGAAAGTAGGCCAGCAGGCAGCGCATTATAGCTTGGTGGCAGACAACCAGAACATTTTCCTGCCTCTCCAGCTCCATGATCACTGGCTCCAGACGGTGGACGAGATCCTCATAGGACTGGACGAGAGACAAAAATAATTGAAGAGCTCATCAATAATTCAGCCAGACTCGTTCGGTCTTATCGTCTCATTCCATCTGACAAGCATGTACACTGTACGGCGTATCGAGTGACCCTACCTGACTCACAAGGAAAGTGTCTGCCAGGAAAGTGCCCTTAAAGGGACAGTTCAACATTTTAGGAAATGCTCTTATTTGCTTTTTCAGTGGGAGTCGGATGAGAAGATCGATACCACTCTGAAGCTACAGCCAAAAAATGCTTAATACATAAACTTGTATTGTAATTAATTAAAATTAAATACAAATTTTGAGGTACTTCTTCATTTTACTTCACATTTTTCATTTTATGCTACTTTATACTCCACTAATTAAGTCAAATATTGTACTTATGCTACTTTATACTCCACTAATTAAGTCAAATATTGTACTTACTTACACTTATTATTATAATAATTTGACATCTTTAGTTACTTTGCAGAGTCAGATTATTTAAACAAAATATAATTAACAAATAATTTATAATGTATCAAGTTGGGTTAGTTAAAGATGACATGCATCAGTGCATTAATAATTATATATCCAAATCGGTCCATTCTGCAATCAGTATTTTTTACTTTTGCTACTTTAATTATATTTTTTTAATCTATTTATACAATATATTTTATTTGTATTTGAGTATTTCTACACTGCTGTATTGCTAAAAAATCTGACAGTACATTAATACATTTAAAAACACAGTGACTTTCTGGACTGATGCCATCATTGTGAAGTAATAATCCAAAAGTGCTGGACTGATGCCATCATTGTGAAGTAATAATCCAAAAGTGGCATAACCCTTTATAAAACCACAACTTTGTTATCTCTGTTGTTCGTACAGAGCCAGGCTGGTTATATAACCTTTACTCTATTGATGAGCTACTGGCACGCCGCCAAAGTTTCATATCTAAACATATATCAGACTGGTGTCAATATTCTGATCTAACTCATCAGCATTAAAGCAAAATGTTCAACTATTCCTGCTGCAGTGGAGCTGCTCACTGGCCAACAGACCAGACTGTGGTTGTACTGTGAAGCCTTAATGTGTGACTGTGTGGACGGTATATTCCTGGAAGCTCCTGATGAAGCTTCAGTGGTTAAATAAAAAAGGTACACGAAAGAAAAAGCCAGCGGATCACGTACCTCGCCCTTGGGGTAACGATAGCGATACTTGTCCTGGTCTCTCAGTGCAAACTCTTCTGGGAAATTCTCCTGAATCTCCTCGTAGGTTAACTCCTCACATACACCCTTATGGAGAAAAAGTACAGATGAAGCTTTGCCTTCACAGCTCTGAAACACTCTTGGCATAACAATCCCAGAAATAAACAACCTCGGATGCATTCAGCCTTATGTGCACCTTCATGTGAAGGACTGTACTTAATAAACTCACAGCGTCTATCTCATTCAGGGCCTTCCACTGTTCGTACTGGACTCCCAGAGCTTCTGCAGTCTGGATGGTCCTCTTCATGTGGCTCGTCCACACCTTCAGGTCACTGATATTCTGACCTTTTATGAAGGTCGCCAAAGCATTGGCATACTGAAAACAATAAGTACGATTTGTATATTTAAAAAAAAACGTGTTAATTGTGTGTCTAATGTTCGGCTCTGTAATCCACTCACCCTCTGTCCTCTAGGCGAGAGGCCTGAATCTCCACCGATGCGACCTAGCAGGTTGAGCTCGCTCTCTCCGTGGCGGCTCAGGTAGATGGATCTCGGCGTGACATGGATGTTCATGAGATAGTAGACTATCCTGCTTTGGATGTGGTCCTGGACGCGGTTCACGAGGTATCTACTGCCCACGTCGAAGATCTTGATGTAGGAGAGCTTCCTGTTTGAAGTCAGAGGTCGTCAGAAAAAGATGAGAGTATGCTGTCTGCCGTCTACTTCCTACAAGGAGAAAGGCATCATGGGTCCGTACCTGTCCTTCTCATCATCTATCGGCATGTAGCTGGCCCTGTAACACTCAATGCGCTGGATGAAATCTTCCTTGGCCTCGTCTATGTCTCGATCCACGTAGTCTGGACTCCCAAATTTGACTTGCTGGAAAGAAAAGGCACTAGATCCAACACCACATCGTGCAACAACGTTTACATTTCAAAATATCATACCCTCATGTGAAGGTGCTTCTCACCTTAATGTTCTCTGCAATGATTTCCGGGTCATCGCAGATTGATTCCACAAAGAACACCTGCATGCAAGAAATCATTGAAAAACTGGGAACTGTGTCCTTTATTTCCCTCTTGTAATCATGTGATTGTGTTTTTAATCTGATCCCTAAAGCAATAAGCAAGCCTGGCTCTGTCCAAAGGCAACAAAATAAATCTGAGTATGCCGGGAAACCGGCAGAGACTCCAGGAAGTCACCGCAACCAGCCAAGAAATAACCCAACCCCTGAAACTTTTGGATTTACTGACTGCTAAGTGCCTTCTGACTGCAGCTTCAGGCTGAATGGACAGATATCGAGTAATAATCAATCTTTTCATCCACCTAATAACAAGAATGTTTGATGAGCATGTTTCCCTCAATGTCAAACTTGTACTCACCTTGTAGCCTCTCTCCTTTGCAAAGCTGATAATGATTGCCCTCCTGTCCCTGGTGGTGTTGGTAGCATCAAATACCTGGATGGGAAAGGACCCAGGTGTTATGAACACATCCATGTAATGCTAACGATGGTACCACACAGTGTGTAAACCTGACACACTGGACCTTCAAGGAAGCAGAGACATTATACAACTGGCTGACGTGCTTTATTACTAGTAAGAAGATCTTCACGTGTAATCTCAGTGAGACTCAGATGGTAAAAGACGCACCAAACACAACACAATAAATAATTCATCACTGTGTTTTGATTCGAGGGACAGTTTCAGTTGTCCTCTTACTCACGGCTACTTGTCCGTGTTCCTTTGTGAAGTAGGCAGCGACGTCTTTGAGGGCAGCAGCTGCACAGGCCCTGAGCGAGAGGTCAGAAAGGAGTGCATGCCTGTTAGATATCACGAGAGTGAAGTGAAATAGTTTGTGCTTTGTGTCGTGCATCCTCCGTCTTACTTGCGGATCCTCATGGCCTCCTCGTTATCAGGTTTGAAGAACTCAAAGTTCTTATAGATCCTGACAGCCTCCCTGCGGTACTGACCCACGTTAAACACTGAGAAGAAGGTTGGATAAAATGTTAACGCTTAATCCTAATCATGATGGATTTTCATGTTTAATTTGCAAAACTGACTTTTTGTTGGCACTCCGATCCAGTTCAGGTACCGAGTGAGCTTCTTGGAGATGTACGTCTTCCCTCTGGCTGGCAACCCCACCATCACAATCATTGTGGGCGAGTTACAGAACTGAGGCACTGAGGCTGAGATGAAGACAAACACACAAGAGCATAAAGCAACAGACTGCTTCCGATGTTGAAATGTACATGCACGAGTGTGTCAGCAAAAGAGCTTTAGCCATGACTTCAAATGCAATCCAGAGTCCCACACGCAGCCTTCTGCAGGACATGTGTTGCTTTTGTTTCCCTGCTAAGGTAATCTTCATTAAGAGAGAGAATAAGAACTCCAAGGTGCAGCTCAAATGTCAGCAAACTAGTGTAGGGGGTCACATGGCGTATCTGTCTTGTCTCATGACACAGAAAACCACAAACAAACATGTGAAGAGAGAGGAAGACAAATGGGTGGCAAATACACCCATAAAGAAACGAAGAACAACTTTTACTAACTCGATGCTTCCCATCCTCCTCAATCACAATCACAAGAACACAACACGTCTGATCTCCAGGTGTGTCAATACGTCCGTCTCTTCCCCTGCAGATTGTTACAAATCGGCATCGCTCCAAAGATAACACCATTATTCTCCTACAAATGTAGTTTAGCAAGAGGAATTCATAGAGAGTTGTCGCACTATCGTGTGAGTCATAAATCAGAATCCCCTGCTCAGAGGATTTCCACACGAGCCTGAGATGTTCTGAAAATAATTGTGTTGTGTTTCTTACCCAGCCTTGACCCCGTTGCTGCATGCTTGGCTGTCTCCTGGGTCAGGAAATGACAGAATTTAATTTATAAGGCAGACTTCAGGGTTGCTTGCCTGTTACTGTAACCTCCCCACCACCACCTAAAGCACCCGGATGACCTGTGTGTGTCTATACAAGGACAGGGAGAGAGTGTCAGCCTCCAGGCTGTTCGATTATGAATGGAGTATGCTGCATCAGCGAAATGCTCAAAGGACCGCGTCAGACCCTGAACACAGAGCCAGCTCGGACCTCGCTTGGTCTAGCCTGGCTGTCATCCATGGCTGACTCCTCTGTCTCTCAGGCCTACCTGCATCCAAGCTCCGTCCTGAAGTGACAGGAGGAGAGAGGACTCAGCACAGGCAGTATGAAACACACCTATGACTATGCTGGAAGAGTTAAACACACAGCTTCATCTGCTGAAACAAAGGATAAGTTAAAGTAGAAGACGAAAACAACTTCAACTGCACTTACATCCTCTCCTGCGGTTCAAGTTGCAGCCCATCCATGGCACCCAGATCTTGAGCAGAGGAGCCTGCGTGAGTTTCTTCTGCTCTGTGGACGTGTTAATGGTGAGAGCCATGAGGCCCGAGTGAGTGGCAGGTGGAGGAGGAGTGTGAGCGACTGAGCCCTGTGATCTGTGATGCATGTGTGGTGTGTGCTTCACTGCACATTACCTACTGCAGGTCAGCTGACTGTTGCTAAGGAGAAGCACTTGGTAGTCAGGAGGGAGAGGGGGGGAGGACCTGAGCTGACCATGCTGCTTGTCTGACTCTCCGTCTGTTTCATGATTTAAAAAAGAGGGGAGCTGCCAAAATCTCTGTGGTGATGTCAGACAACAGACAAACATCCGAATCCACCGTTTCATACGTGTGTTGTGGTGACACCACTGGTTTCTAGAGCAGGAGAGTCACATGGAAGAAGGATAACAAAGGTGGGAACACTCTGATGAATTTAGATGAGGACTGAAGCTGTTTGTTTACCAAAGTGCATAATGAGGCTTCTCTTTGTTTTCACCACCAGGGGGCAGCTTAACCTTAAATCTGGGAGAACAGTGTTTCTCAAAACTTTTCCACTTTCTGCACCACCTCAGAAAATATCAGGCTCTCCATGCACCACCCTGACGACAGATGTAAATAAATACAGTAGCACAGGTCGATCCAGTTCATACATGATGCAGTTCACTGTTGTTCAGTCCTGAGGGGTATCTCTGTCTTTCTGAGCGTTCTAGGTCTGTTATTGCTGTTATAAATAAGAGACAATTGTTATGGATGCAATTCTGGTCATAAACTCTCAATGAAAACCATTTTTAAATTAACAAAATCATTTTAAAACTAAGTAGCAGTGTAATAATCCGGATAATGTACAGCGAGCTGGTCGTTATCACAAAATAAACACTGACAAGGTGACGCCGGGCTTCATTTCATCAAGTATAATGTTTTTAAATTGATTTATTTAATTAAAATATATATATTTCAGAGATTCCTTCATATCACTACAGGGAGGTCATGTACCACTAGTGGTACACATACCATAGTTTGAGAACCAGAGCTCTAGAAAATGACAAAGTAACAGTTATTGTAACAGGCTATTAAATTGTCTCTGCACTAATATAAGTAACAAGTTAGTCACCTCCACAGACTCTATAAAAATAGCATGATAAAAAAATGTTGTTGAATTCCCCTCATTAAAGATGCCAGAGAATAGTATAGATAGTAATAGAGAGAAACTGTCAGACTGCTCATTTTAAGGTGGAAAGTGAATACATGTCTCTAAAATTATGATGGACACTTTTTCCAATTCCGCAGTTGTCATTATTCTCATTTAACACAATGTGCAGGTCCATAGTGTGCAGCCATTATGCAGGAAACTTTGTTAAAATTGTAACAATGAAGAAGTAAAGAAGGAATTAGCTGCTTTCAGTGTGTTTATTGTTCTATCTTATTATCACGACTGTGACTGGACTGTGAGCTCAGAGCACCGGGGGGAGTGTTAGTGTTTGTACCACAGGCGTTTTGGACCAACATGAAGAGGAAGAGGAGGTTTACAGGCCCGGCGGCAGGGGAATGCAGATGGAGAGAACAGAGCTGGTGTTGTGCCAGAACCTGAGCCAGAGCGGTAAGCAGCTTCTACGGACGTAATGACAGAGGCGAAAAGTCCAAAGAGGACATTGATGGAGAGGACGCTAAGAAGAGAATAAAGAAGGAACTGGCTTTTAGTGGTTGGTGAGAGCTTTGTGGAATAAAAGGCTGAAAGACAAACGGCGAGCTGGGCTGACTGCTGCTGGACTAGAAAGTAATCAGAACAAACACACATGTACAGCATATTCATGTTGCTTTAATCTATCTTTATGCTAAGATAAGATAACTGGCTGCTGACTGACACTTCATATTTAACAGACCAATGTGAGTCAGTCTTCTTATGTAACTCTCAGGCAGATAGGGAGTAAGCGCATTTCCTCGAAATGTCGAACTTTCAGCGCTTGGTCACTCGGGCCACCCCTGCGTATAATTTGGTACTTTTGTAACACCAGATGTGTCCAGAGATATCAGCTCACGGATCGGACAAACAACCAGTGTTTTCATTCAAACTTATCTCGCCTGATCCCAAAAGAAAGCTCCATTTATGAAATTCCAGTACTCGTGAAAAACAGTGACCATTAACCTCAAACAGGGGATAACATTAACTGGGTTTTAATGTTCAAAGTTCAACTAAACAGTTTCTCTTGGGCAATGATTATCCAGGCAGTGATGGCCACTAATGGCCAACGTTTCCTGTTTTGGGAACAGCCTCGCCATTAAAAGAAGGTACAGTGCATGCTATTTTAGTGGGCGTTTATCCTGGCGAGGGTTCAGCATGTCCTCCCAAACAACAGCCATTTGGGATCCTTCCTCTCATTACTTCTCTAACTATCGCTCGTTAACTGTAATCCACACGTAATCACACTAGAGGAGAAGAAATATGGAAGTACAAGTGGGGTCCACCAAAACAAACCCTCAAAAGTGACCTTTCTCATCTTTCTCAAGTCAACAGCTTGCAGAGTAGTGTGTCTGCTCACATGGATTCCACATGTATCCACACATGGACAAATGGGTTTCACACACAAAAAAAGGTCCCAAAACCACGTGATTCTGCACATGCATGTGTTCTTTCTGTTGGGGTTTAGGCTTTGTGGCATGTTTGCTGCCTCATTACGTCATTCCCGATCCTTATCACTCATGCACGCGTTTATTACCTGTAAACAAAGCAAGTGAAAGGAATATAGGAACGCAACAATTAAACCTAACAGCAGGCAAACCGGGCGACTCTGTTTACTTCCTCATCTCTTTTCTATGCGTGCTACATGTGCAGTTGCCACACAGCTGCAAGCACACAGCATTACAACACAACACAACACACAGGTCTATTTTTACTCTTGCACACAGTCAGTTTGAAATGATCTTACACCCTGTATGTGTCACATATTAGTAGAAAGCTACCTGCAGAGGCAGTTCATCTGTGATCTCACCTGCGCTGTCACACCTCCTCCGGCGCCTCATATGTTCCAGCTGGGGAAGCTCCATTCTGTGCCGCTCCAACACTCCAATATAGCAAGCAGCAGAGTGGCTTAAGACCATCGACACAATCGACTCACTGGATTATATGGCCAGTGGCAACAGAACCGATATCTTTTTAAAGAAACTGAACCCCCTCTGCCAAAGTATTCTCAACCCACCCCAACCCCCAACATCCCGGGGCCCTCTCTATTCACGACACATGGACATATGATAGCAGCAGACTGGGCTTGTCCTTTAGTGTTTGCCAAGGCCAGAGTTCACAACGTACACACATGGAAGGGAGTAGCAGCACTCGGAGGGCGTAAGTGCAAAGGTCGCCGAGGAGGTGATTGTTGTTGCGAAGAGAGTGCATGGCACTATTCCTGCTGACAGGCCGCAATCCCTCATCGTACATTAACTCAAGTGCGTTGATGTCAGCTGTGCCCCTGTCACTGAAGCACGTATGCGAATCTTTGTAGTAAAGTTCAGAACAGTTGTGGTGGTTTAAATATACACAGTTACACATGTGGGAGACATATGGCACATCCCAAATCCATACTACGTGCTCTCTTTAGCAGTACATGGTCATTGTTGTTGGTATACCAAAAAAAAAAATCAACATAATAGTATGGTGACAACATAAAATCAGTGAGCATACATATTAAATACGGTCTATTTTTAAGGGTTTGACATTTGGGATTCAAAGCTCAGCAGCTGATTTGGAGTCAGTCAATATGCCCTGCCAGCAAAATGAGACTGATAGTCCAGTCTTCAACGCTGAGACTGTTTACTCCCACTAAAAATGTGAGTCACGATGATGTAATTATCCCAGGAAGCACTTGGTAAAGTCTTACATAACACAACATGTGAGAGAATCAGCGCTCTGCCCGTTCACAGACGCTCGTGCCAGAAAAAAAACCTCATATACCGCTCATAAAAACTCTCTCTTTCCAGTTATATATGACTGTAATAAGATTTGGTTTATGTGAAACCTAATGTTTGTACCATTGATTGAACCTGTGTAACTGCTCCCATGTTGCTAAGGCCACTAAACAGGCTGAGGATTACAGGATATTAAATGTTATTAATTTGATGCTCTGGCAGGGAACACCACGTCATCCTCGCTCCAATTTGAAGAAGATTTTTATCTCTGATCTTCTTACTCATTCTGATATTCGTGATTTTGATATTTACTTGACATAAAGCTTGTTGGACACTCTCGGTTTCACTCGGTTTGTGCACGAGTTCCCCCCGTGGGATGGACGTATCTGGCCTGAATCTTTCCTTTTCTGTCTCATCAGCAGTGTCAGGCTGCACTTTTTAATGAAATCCCCTTGTAATGTTGGCACAACACTGACTCAGCTTGTTGAGAAATTGTACTAGTGACAAAAAGTCGGCTCCTTTCTTCCCTTCTGGATTTTTATTGCATTTCTTGGCAAATGACACAAAAAAAAAATCATATCTGGAAGTCTGCATGCCAAGAGAGTGTTTTGAATTACAGCATGCTCTGTCTGCTGCAAAAAAAAAACGTATTTTTCTCTCACTCAATCAGACACAACGACCCCAATCGTTGATCTTAGTCATTTCGGGATGATATCTCTCTGAGACATCGTCTAAAAAAAAATGTTTGCCTTGAAATGAACTCTCTGCCTCCTTGACCCTGTCCATCTCTGGGACATCTCGTGCTGAATGTCGATAGTTTATCACTTAAATCTGGCTTTGTCTCCACAAGACTGCTGGAATTAAACCTTTGCTGGAGAAAGTACACCTTGATCCATGATCTCTGAATAATTACCGGTCTCCTACCTGTCCAAAAGAACACATTGTGTTTCCTATGATAATATTATGTTTCCTGAAGTTGGAATATGATGTACCTCAGGGCTCTTGGCACCCTATTCCACCTTTTGGCCAGATTAGATGCAGTTTTTGGAGCAAATTTCCACGGCTGCTTTGTGTTCTCCACTTCAGCCTCCTTCTCCTCCCTTTTCACTCAGCCTCGAGAGAGACTGATTGCAAAGCCCCTTGAAGGAAATTATGATTTGTAATATTGGGTTGTATAAATAAAACTGACTGGGACTGACATAAAAAGTTTGTGAAAAGATTTAATTCTTAATTTTCAACCTCTGAATCTTTTTCATTGATGCACTTTATTCCCCCACAATGCAACGTATCAACGTTATCAGATATATTCATCAAACCACACATCCTGTTGTTCTTTTGCTCTATTTATGTCACTCGCAGCTGTCTGGATTGGATAGACAGATAAACAATGAATAAAAACAAAATGAAACCTCTTTCCTCTCACAAATACTATACTATAATACTGCTAATATATACAGTATATGTTGGTAAGATGAAGGTTAAAAGCCTTTCTTGTGTTATTTTTTGACAAAGACTGACTGTAGGAAATTGTATTTTTATTCAGAAACTTGTTGTTTTGACCCACTGCAATGACATTTTTCTAGCTCACATGTGTAAACAACAGAGATGTATAAAGTACTGGAGTAAAGGAGTGGAGTAGAAGTACAAGTGCTATATCAAAAAACTGACTTGAGTAGAAGTTGAAGTGTTCTTTAAACACCATACTTAAGTAAAAGTACTAAAGTATTCAAAATGTTTTGTACTTAAGTATTGCAAGTAGAAGTATGTAAAAAATTGCTACTCAAGTACTGAAAGTAAAAGTACAAGTAAAAGTACAAGTACAAGTACTGTTGTTTATATTATTTCAAATATTTATTAAGGCACAACTTCTAATGTTACAGTGTTACAATGTTCATGGTAGAGTTCTGTGATTTCCCATGGTCTGTGAATGCGTCTGAATGAATGCGAGAGCGAGGGGGCGGGGGAGCAGGTGAGAGCGCGCGCACCTGGGTGAGTCAGGTGTATGACGTACGGCGCACGAGCGAGTTATGTTGTTGTGTTTTTTGCCGTGGTTCCGGCCGACAGTCACCGAGTCCTGTAACCAAACCGTTCAGCAATAAATGCAGGTTTGTTCAATATCGCCTCGTCATTCATCACGTGTCCGGCTGGACGCTACAATAGTAACGAGTAACGATTCAGCACATGAAAAATGTATCGGAGTAAAAGTATCAAATTCATCAAAAATATGTAGTGCAGTAAAAGTAGAAGTTGGGGAAAAAAATAATACTCCAAAAAAGTACAGATACTGCATTTTAGTACTTAAGTACAGTACTTAAGTAGTTCCACTTCGTTACTATACATCTCTGATAAACAATGAGGTGACAGCCATATAAGAAAAAGTTTTCTGGTTTTCTCTCTGACGTCCTCCGGCTGCTCCGCCTCAACTCCTCTTTTTTCCTGATGGACAGTAGATGCCAACTGTAGCTGCTGTTAGCTAATGAGCAGAGCACCCGGGGAAGTGTTAGTGTTTGTATGACGGGTGTCTTGGACCACCGGGAAGAAGTTTACAGTCTTGGGATGTGGGAGAATGCTGACAGGGAGCGGAGCCAGTGTCGTGCCAGAACCAGAGCTGGACAAGCATGTGAGGTGTCTGCACATAGATGCATAGTTACCTACTAACATTAGTATTTTGACTACATATGGTTTACATGAAGATACTTGTTTTGTCACTGTAGCTGTTATCTTAAGGCCATCTGGACTTTGAGGTAATTTAGATAGAAAGGTATTTCGGGTCCCAAATGGTGTTTTTTTCCTGTGTCTATCTCCTTTTACGAGGTTGAGGAAGAGATCAGGTCAAAAGATCACAGGGCCATTTGTTGGGGTATCCTGGGAGAGGAGTCTCTCCCTCTTTCTCTGGCCTTTTATGACACAAGAGTTATAAACATTGTTTATTTGGAATGCATGTTCTGGAAGTTCCTCCATGGTATATAAGAGGTTGCCCTGTATAGTTCAAGAGAGTCTCTCATCATCCGGCCAGGAGCTCTCCAAGTAACGTTTTACTTGTTTGACACTGTGCTTGTTGTAATAAACTTGTTATACGACTAAGACGGTGTCGGCCGAGTTTCTCTTCAAACATCTTCATCAGCATCACCACCGAAAATACACTACACGTGCAATGTAAATGGGCTCAGCAGTTTCTTTGGGCATAATGACAGACCCCAAAAGACCAAAGAGGACGTTGACGGAAGAAGCTAAGAAGAGTATAAAGGCTGAAAGACAGACGCCGAGCTGGGCTGGCTGCTATGTCTGCTGTTGTTGACCTTGTTGATGTTTGTCGACTCTAGTTCATAAGTCAGATAATCATAACAAATACACGTCGCAAAAATAACATTTTCTACGGCACTAATGTACTGACGTGGAAATGTTAGATGGCCTCACCTGCATCCCATTCCCCTTATCAGTCCACCAGATATCACACCAAGACCGTTTCCACACATGATTTTGATTTCTAGACTCTGTACCTTGAGACGATGTTTATGCACATAAATCATTTGTCTGTGTTTGGGTCCCATCCCAGTCTCCTGTATTCACAGACTGTGACAAAATATTGGCTGGAGTGAAAATGCCTTATCAGTCTGCATTATGTGCATTGTATTCCAACTCATATTTCATCCACAGACATTACATTTGATTGTTTACCAGACCAACTCAGTGCTCTTCTCTTTGATAAGGAAACACAAATCATCTCTATATGTTTGGATCGTCTTCCTTTTTCCTCATTCTTGTGTATATGTGTGAAAATAAAATACGGTTTGGTTTGCAGTGGTAGAAAGCAGAGGCTGCAGTGGTAGTTTGGTTTAAATGCAGAAGAATCACACTTTAATTATTATTATTATTATTATTTCTGTGAACAGCAGAAAAATCTGGATGGAGAATTGAGAACAGTTATTTTACAAGAATTTGCATCTTTAACGTGACAAAACTATTGCTGCTCGGAAAAAACATGAATATTTTCAAACCTTTCTTATTTTCACCCTTTTCATGTGACAGCTGATATCTGTGCCATCATCACAACTTAGTCAGTGAAGCCATGCGTTGGTTTTGCTATATCCTGTGTGCTGTGGCAGGGTGTGGTTGTCACCTAATAATGGTCATTATTTGCCAAGAGAACAAAACATTCAGAGCACACGAATATTTGTCATGTAACATCTGTTTGCTTAGATTTCAGTCTAATTTTAACCTGTGACAGTACACACTGCAAAAGTACAAAGAACAAAATGTAACAGATCGTGGCAAAGAATCAACTTGAGAAGGCAGCGAGGCCGAGCATGAAATACAAGTTGCTCATCAGAAATCCAACTCCATACGTCATCCATCAAAATCTTCAGCTTTAGATCTTAACCATTTCACTGCCAGACCAACACCACCACAGTATATAGGGGAGTATTTCTGCACAGTGCACGGCTACACTACCCTCTTAAAATATGACAGTGTCAGAGGTTCACGCCAAACTGTGTCTATCTGGTTGAAATTCCAATAATGTTATTGCAGTTTGGGAATGATGACAATTACAATTACATTTACAATGTTAATTCATGCTCATTCAGGTTTCAGCAAAGCTGCAGCATAGCCACAATCATTTAAAAGTGAAAACAGGGGTGAGGTACAAAATCAGTAATGCACGGTCTGCAAAGCCCACATCCTGTTCTAGTTACAGTAAAAAAAGAAACCCCTACTGACATTTCGATTGCGTTTCAAAATGATTTGACCTCAATATTACAATAAGTGGTTTAAACTCAGCTTTTGCAGCCTGTCTGCAGCCTGAGCTATGAGATCTCAGCAAGAACCAAATTCATCATAAATCATAATTATACTTTAATATACCATGACATGATTATCACTGTACTTTCTGTTTATACTGTACTAGTATCACACACAAAATACAGGTGATACCAAAGACTCACCGAGGCAAGAAAGACAAGATATAATGTAGAATGAGAACTGTATGATAAAGAAACATATCCTGCTTACGGTGTGTTTATACCAGTTCCTGTTCTGAACAAATAGATACCAGCCAGGCATGACACAGCCCTGTCAGATAAACATCATAACAAGCACAGACCAAAAAATTATGCATACAAAAGAAAAAGAATAAAATATAGACAGCTGCAGCTCACAAGAGCTGCTGAATTACACAATTCATGTTGAAACTGTAACTCTTGTTAATGTGGATCTGTGGTTTGTGACACTGGCACACGCCCTGAGTGTGCCAGAGACAACCGGCTGCACATCTGACCGGCTCGCTGGAGCATCTGCCTGAGCTGAGCCAGAATGTTTTCATTTCCATGGAGGTAAACCAGAGGGTTGAGAGCGCTGTTCATACACACAAGGCCACGACTTATCTGATGAGCGATGTAGACTCCATTAAACCATCCACGACAGTCCTTCTGATTAGACAGAACTCTTGACCAGAGGTTGAGGTTCTTTAATACTTGATGTGGGATGTAACAAACAGAGAAGAGAAGAATCAAAATGAACAACAACTTCAAACTTCTCTGTTTCAGTACCTTGTCACTTCTCTTCATTGTCAATAAAACCACAGCCGTGTGTCCATAGCAGCCCAGTGTGATGAGGAATGGGATACAAAATCCAGTGAGCGTCCATCCGAGGCTGTATTCCAGGTAACGCTCAACATTTCTCTTGTCTGTGGTATCGTAACATTTCCCGGTGACGTTTGCATATGTTTTGGTGAAGAACACGTCCGGAAGACTTTGGACGCCCACCAAGAGCCAAACCATGACTGAGATAGCCACAGAATGGGTGACAGTTATTCTTCCCATCACCCTCATTGGATGAACGATGGCCAGGTATCTGTACACGCTTATACAGGTGAGGAACCCAATGCTGCCATATAAATTCAGGTTGAAGCAGAATCTTGTTATCTTGCACAACGCATCTCCAAAGATCCATTTACTCCTCATACAGTAGTAGACCACCAAAAACGGGAGTGTGAGCAGGTACAAAATGTCTGTAAGTCCAAGGTTGAGAACAAACACGTTCACGTTACCTAGTTTTTTCCAGTTGTGCCGCAAAGACTTCAATCCCCATCCATTAGCTACCAGACCGATGATGAACACTAAGATGTAGACAGGAGGCAGAAATTTGTGTTCAAAGTTGTAACTAACACGAGAACAGGAGGTTTTATTCATTCTGTCTTTTTTAAAAAGGTAAACGTGACAAATGCTTCTTCTGTGGTTGATCTGTCTTATGAGAGGAGAAGTAAAGAATGCAGCACTATTTATTCTTAGAATACTTCCTGTTTCAAACCTCACCGTCTCAGCTGAACGTTCAGCCAACACATGTGGTTTATGTGCCATCGCCTCTGCACACGCCCAACAGAATTAGTAAAATGATTCTTCGATTGATGAAAAATATATTTTTCCATCTAAAAGCACAATTTTCTAGATACACAACAAACATACTTAGATGCATGCTTGATTCTTTTTCATTGTTACTTATTGACAATGCAAACTTTTAAAAAAATGCATATATAAGACCTGTGCAAGAGAGTAGGGGAAGTGAAGACCCTGATGTTTCCGTTGTATAGATGTGCAGCATACAAACACCCACTTACTTAATACCAACGTGCTTTATTTACCACAGCTTGCACACACGCAGTTATTTCCACCTCGCTGATCACCAGGTAGTGTAGTTCTTCTGTGAACCATAGACTCTATTTAAAAAATAAACAGACGTAAACTTTGTGACATCACCCTTTTTTTTTTAATTATTCATGTTTATTGTGCAATAAGGTTACAAAATGTTACAAAAGTATGGGAATGCATAAACTGTCAGAACACATTATACATAGTAAGACAATGAAAACAAAGCTGACATGAAAAAAATATGTTGGGTAAAATAAGCTCTTACTGTAACACTGCAGCAATCAGAAACGGCTAATGTCAATGTGTTGCAGCTACAAGCTTCAGTAGGATTCAACACAGTGTGTGTGAGACGGCCAATGTCCTGATTAGTACTGCAGACTGTTCATTATGTTTCTTAGTGCAATACAGGTTAAAAATGGATCATCAGTCATCTCCAGCATTTTGCAGAAGTGGAATGAGCGCATCACTGTCAATAACAAAAGATAGAAATAACAGATAAAGCATCATAAGGTGACTCATCCTTTTCTCTGTAACAGATAAATGACTATATTTGAATTTCCTGTAAATGCACCTTTTAAAATTGCAGCAAAATAAAGTGAGTAACAACAGAAGCCCCAACCCGAGGCAGAAAGTTGAATAAAACACTGAAATTTTAACCAGTGTTTGGCCATATTTCATACTTTTAACTGTTTGTTCAAGTTCTAGAAGAGACATCGAAGCTGGGTACATGAAAATAAACCAAGCCATAGTACAGCTGGGAGTCTATCATATAGTTTATAATGGACTAGACTTGATTTCATGAACATTTCAGGCTGACTGTGGAGTATTCTATATAATCTATCATCTGTTTTAATTATTTGACTGATTCAACTTTATCTATATAGACACACAGCACATATATCTACAGAAGTGTTCAGACAGAATTACCAACATCTTTAGTTGTTTCCAACTTCATCTGTAGTTTCTGCCACGGACACACTGCCGGAGTTTGACAGAAACATACGGTTGAACATCTGACGAACTTGTTGGAGCATCTGCCTGAGCTGAGCCACAATGTTTTCATTTCCATGGAGGTAAACCAGAGGGTTGAGAGCGCTGTTCAGACACACAAGGCCACGACTTATCTGACAAGCAATGTAGACTCCATTAAACCATCCACGACAGTCCTTCTGTTTAGACAGAATTCTTCCCCAGAGGTTGAGGTTCTTGAACACGTGATGTGGGATGTAACAGACGGAGAAGAGAAGAATCACGATGAACAACAACCTCAAACTTCTCTGTTTCAGTACCTTGTCAGTTCTCTTCATTGTCAATAAAACCACAGCCATGTGTCCATAGCAGCCCAGTGTGATGAGGAATGGGATACAAAATCCAGTGAACGTCCATCCGAGGCTGTATTCCAGGTAATCCCCAACATTTCTCTTGTTTGTGGTATCGTAACATTTCCCAGTGAAGTTTGGATGTGTTTTGGGGAAGAACACATCCGGAAGACTTTGAACGCTCACCAAGAGCCAAACCATGACTGAGATAGCCACAGAATGGGTGACAGTTATTCTTCCCATGACCCTCACTGGATGAACGATGGCCAGGTATCTGTACACGCTTATACAGGTGAGGAACCCAATGCTGCCATATAAATTCAGGTTGAAGCAGAATCTTGTTATCTTGCACAACGCATCTCCAAAGATCCATTTACTCCTCATACAATAGTAGACCACCAAAAACGGGAGTGTGAGCAGGTACAAAATGTCTGTAAGTCCAAGGTTGAGAACAAAAACATTGATAATCTTTAGGTTGTTCCATTTCTTCAGTAAAGCCTTCAATCCCCATCCATTAGCTACCAGACCGATGATGAACACAAGGATGTAGACAGGAGGCAGAAATTTGTGTTCAAAGCTGAAGCTGACGGGAGGACAGGAGGTTTTATTCATATTGTCTCCAAAAAATTGCTAAAAAGTGCTATTTCTCTTTCTCGTTAGTGCTCTGCTTTTTGCTCTGAGTGGGCTTCCTGTTAAAACACACTTTAAAGCTGTGGTGACCCAGATAAGCTTGTATAGATGTATAAACAGATAAGGTTCACAGTGGGGAGGCACAAACCCTGCGTTGAAATAACGCAGGTCCTACTGAAAACGGTCTTGCCTTTGTCTCGCGAGACTCTGATTGATCTGAAATAGCCTTTGTATTCAGAGCTTAATAGTAGTTGAGTGTGCCTGAAAGTGCACACTATATGTTATCCACCACGCTTATTCTTCTTATTGAGTGTGCCTGAAAGCGCACACTCTTTAACACCTCTCTTGTTTATTCGTCTTCCGTTTCTTCCGTGGTTTTTTCGGTTCACTACTCCTCCCACACTGTAAAAATTAATAAGTTGACTTTACTTAAGAAAAATATGCAAAGTCGTTGCCTTAAAAAAAGTAATTTCTTTTGATTGAGATAAATTAGATTACGGTAATTTATTTATTTTGAGTTTGCAGTACTCAAATTAACTTATATAAATTGGATTACAGTAACTCAAATCAAGGGATTTCACAACGATGCTTTTAACAGAGCTCCGGTTTACCGAGGACTTCCCTGAACTTGTGAACTGAAAAGAGCGCGCGATTCGGTGCCAAGGTTTGTGTCAGCCAGGTCTGCGCATGTCTGAAAGAACGCCCATCTGCGCATGTCTGAAAGAACGCCCAAAGGACCCTGGGACATTAAATAATTTTTTCTAATTTAACTGAAGTGGAGTACATAAAGTTAAGCATGTTCTCCAACCCCAAATTACTAGTTACCTATTTAAGATTAGTCTTCATAACAGGTTGATGATTTATGAGTTTGGTTCACTAATCATTTCTAATTAATTTGAATGTTAGTATTTACAGTGCAGAGTTTTTGTCGCACATACACAAAACGGGTATCAAAATGACCGGCTCGGCCGGGAATCGATGGCTTTGACTTTTTTTAAGAGTTTCGCCAAAAAATGAATGGGTGTGTATTGCGAGAACTTTCGAGAGCTAGAGTGTGTGATGTCATCGCTAGAGTGGAGAGGGGAGAGAAAAACGAAAATAAATTTGTAACTGCACTGGTGCCTGCAATGTGAAGCTACAGAAATCATTTATAGGCTAGAAAACGTAGGAAATTTGCGCTCTCACTACATTCGCCTGCTAAGCGTGTCAGATATATATGTTTGTGCGTTGACATGCAAAGATGCGGCAGCAAATCCCCTTCCACAGCCTCAAGACCCATGTTATTTAGAAGAGATTTTCCCTGACACACAGACAGGAGGAGAGGGGGGAGGGCTATTTTCAAAATAAGGCACTTAATTTGAACTTGTCTGTCTAGAATGACAGACAGAGACAAAAACTCTGGGAGGAGACATGCTAATTGGTAACATTGGCGGCAACACTAAAATTAGTGCTAATTAGCATTAGCCACTAGGAATTATATACATGGTAATTGCTAACATGCTAATGCTAACATGCTAATGTTAAAGCTGCTCCTGGGAATCGATTGCTATGACTTTTCTCAGAGTTTTGCCAAAAATTGCCAAAAAATGAATGGGTGTGTATTGCGAGAATTTTCGAGAGCTTATCTGCTTATCAAATAAGATTAGGGAATAAAATAGAACAAATGAGCAAATTAGTGTTAAATGTTTAAAACACAACTTTATTCTCCTCGACTGATGTGTGTGTGTTCCCAAACCTCACCGGCCATGTCTCTGTCACGACTCTGTTTTGGTCCGTCCTACTTCAAACCCCACCGGGAGCGTTTCGGAAGCGTTTAGCCTGCCAGACTTTGTTTACCTGCTCAGAATTTTACTGGTTTATGTGCTTCTAAATATGCTTCTACCAGTGTAAATATGTCACATAGTTAATTTGTTTCACTTTTGTTTATTTTTACCACCGGCAGTTTGCAAGGGGTATTTTATTTTGAAAATCCACCGGATTCCCTGTGCTCTTTCTGTGTCTGGCTGTGTCGCCTCATCCAGGATTTTCTGGTCGGTCAAAACAACCTGCAATGAACACACCCCAAACTGTGGAGATGACAGTGGAGCAGCATGTAAAGAACTTGAGTGAAAAAGAGAATTTCTCCTCGAGGGATAAATAAAGTTTCTATTCTTCACAGTCAGTTTGACACATCTGATCCAGACATGAACCACTGAGGCATCAGATCAGAAAACACTCATATGTGTTGTTTTGGAGGACACTGACAAAGAAGACATGTTTGCACAGCTCTCATCAACACCAAGTGTAAACTGTAAAGTGAATGTTTGATCACTGAAATCCTCATAAAGAAACTCCATGCATGTAAAGTCCAGGTGGGTCGTAATTGTTGGTCTCTGGGTTCAATTCCACTTTGTGTTGGTGGAGGGCTCAATGTAAAAAAAGCCCTACAGACAGCAAGAGAAGAAAAGAAATACAGAGAGGAAGAGGAGTTGATGAGCGTGTACAGCTGCAGATATTAATCTGTTCTCAGTGGTTATTAGGACTCATAAACACTTCCTTTCCTGCTGCTGTGTGGGTTCCTGCTCTGCACCCTCCTGTGTCTAAATAAACATGTTAAAAATGACTATTTGACATGTGCTGTTTGAATACAGACCCCCGGCAACAGCCCACTCGTCACTCTCAAAATTTCTGCGGGAATTTTCCAGTACTAAATTTGCTGAGCAGTGTCAGTAATAATTTATGGGGGCGACAGGGCCAGAGTCAGGCACACTCAAAATTTTCTTTAGAAATTTTCTAGTTAAGTTTCATTGTCTCAGTTCTATTTAAGTACAACTTAAATATTTCCATGCTGCTTTCTGGAAGTGTAAAATGATATCCGGATACTTAGATCCGCTACTTCTTCATCTTCCTCTCATATTGGACTGAGGTGAGGCCAGAAACTGCAGTTCCTTAAACGTCCACTTGAGGCTGGCTCCAGAAGTGAGTCAGTCTCGAAATGGAAAAATATGATGGAGCAGTCATTCAGGTTGAAATTCCAAGTCACTGTGACACTAGTAGCACCTAATGCTTTTAGTATCATGCAAAGATGAGAAGCAACAGAGGTCTCATGAGCTCATTTCTTTCTATTACACATCCATTTTTCTTTTCAATTTCAATCATACTCAGCCCCAACCGACACTGACTCAAGTGTCACTCAAAGCTATGTCGGATTTAGCACCTATCGCTGGAGCCACAAAAGGCTTTAAGGAACTCTTTTCACAATTGTTACTCCCCAACACCTTTAAACAGACTTTGATGTGGATGATGGACGACTGGAGTTCCCCTTGAAAAACAATTTTACTGACAGCATTTCCTCTTTTGGTCACTGGTCTCACACACACACACACACACCCACGCACACACACATACTTCAAGTAAATATTCAAGTAAATTAAAAAAATATATATATACATTAAGTACAAAAAGACCATGCACAAATATCTCACCCACTCTTTTCCACAACTTTAACAATAACCATCCAGAAATCTGTATAACAGATCAGGGTCACAGCGGGGAGACGCAAACCCTCGCGAGACACTGAAGATCTGAGATAGCCTTTGCATTCAGAGCTTCATAGTAGTTAAGTTTTATTGTCTCAGTTCTATTTAAGTACAACTTTTGCTGCTTTCTGGAAGTGTAAAATGATATCCAGATGATGTTTGGGCACAGAGGCGAAACAGCTGTTACAGGGAAAAAATTGGGCGGAGGGTTTAGATGGGATCTCTGTGTGGTTACATCGGTTCGGACAAACAGAATGGACCCGTTCAGACAGGGACATGTCGAGTTATATATTGACTTAAACTGCTGCATTATAATCTTGGACGGTAGAAGAAGTCACAGACTCTAAGGTGAGTGTTGCGCTGTTCTACTAACAAACTATGTGCTGCTGCCTGTGTGCTTTTAAACTCATGTACGGTTTCTCTTCTAAGATTGTTCAGAGGCATTTCATCACCGTTAATCTCTTTGCATAAACATGCTTGCAGCCAGCAGCCTGTTGTTCCATGATACAAGACTTTGCATCTTTTTTTTCTTGATCTCAGAGTCTGTACTGAAGCTCAGTCAGTCAGTGCATCCGGGCTACGTGTTGCATTTCACAATGTTGTGTTTTTATGTCCTTAATTACAGTTTAAGATGCAGGGGTACTTTCCCACACAGACAAAACCTTCAGAACACTGCACTGTTTGTTTGTGTTACACCTGTCTGCTTTAATAACATTCTATGCACATTGTAAGGTTTGTAAGATAGTAAAGAACTAATGCAGTACAGTTCAAATCAAAACAATTGATTGAGCTGCTGGACAAAGAGTTAAGACATACCGTGTGGCAGAAGACCACACATAGATTCAAAGTTCAAATAATAAGATGCTGCAGATGTAGAGCAGTTTTGGAATAAAGTCTCAACTTGAGAATGCCATGAGGCATTGGCAGAGCATGAAAAATACATGGACCTCATTAGGTATTTAAACAGGCGTACACACACACACACACACACAGGCATTCATTTTTTTTATTTTTAAGTTTCCCATGTCAGGTTCAAAAAGACACATGTTGTTCATGATCTTCAAACGTTTATTTTGTGGGAAAAAGCACTAGTCCTGTCGTACATACTCACATTAAAAGAAATGTTTTAATTACATTCATTTAGTTTTTATAACCTGCACATGTACCGAATTGTTTCCAACTGCAGCATGCAGAAAAAAAAGACACTGCAGTCTACCTACCCAATGCCATATTGCAGACAGTTAGCAACTAGCTATAACATGAAGAACTGTAGTTTACAATCACAACTCCAGCTCCAGCTACCAAACTCACCATTGCTTCATTCATAAGACAAAAACAGTTAATTACATTTTGACTTTAATTTACTGTTTTTGCATGAAAAACCATCTTAACACTCAACAGTCGACATGTCTGCTTTAGGCCATGAAGAATACTAACGTGTTGAACATCCTTCATGTTGCTTGGCATAAAATGTTATTTTTATTTTATTCTCCACAACCCAATGGGGTGACCTCCCTAGAAATATTCTGCTCAGACTGAGAATCTAGAAATCTAAAAATTTGTTTTCTAGACCAGTGGTTCATGGAAAGCACAAACACAACATAAACAAATCATCATCCTAGAAAGTTGATTGTATTTTTGCACAACCTCCAGATATGGAGCAACACTGTTATTCAGTTTTGGAGTTTTGTATCACTCCCTTCTTATCTGACCTGCTCTCCAACAAATCCCTAGGAAAATATTTGGTTTATGAATGTTCCTCTCCGTTCACTAACTAGTCACTAATTTTCTCAGTCTGCTGTTTGGTGGTGGGCCAGTAGTGCAGCATGGGTTTATCAGAGCTCAGTTACAGCTTCCTAAAGCTCAGTTACAGCTTCCTAAAGTTCAGTGAGAATGTTTTCATCCAATTATATCACTACAATGTGTTATCTAAATTTCAAGTAAGTGCCAAATTGCCACAACCTGATGATCCCTTTACCTGTGCCCCCATGATACCTTGAACAAACTATAAGGATGATTCGGTTATTCCTCGAGCAAGCAAGAGTTAGCAGTTGTTCTCCCCTTTCTTAGAGATATATGGGATATAGATGATGTACAACACAGCTTGACAGACCTTCAACAGGATGTCTACTAGATGTGTAAATGGGCAGATGTTTGTTACGGCATGTGATAACTTTAAAGATGATATTATGAGAGACAATGTGTGGAGTTCTTCTGCTTGACCACTGTATGAACTGTCTCTTCCACAGTGATGGGGTCTTATCCAGCTGTGGCGTTCGTCCTGCTGTTTTCAGCAACTCTGTCCATTACTTGTGATGGTGGAAAGATCCTTGTCTACCCTATAGATGGGAGCCATTGGCTTAACATGAAAATCCTGGTGGAGGTGCTTCATTCTCAGGGCCATCAAATAACCGTGCTACGTTCCTCCACCAGCTGGTATGTTTCCGAATTCTCACCCCATTACACCTCCATCACCATCGCCCAGGAACAGTCCCAAAACATTGAGAGCCAAGACTTCATGACCTCTTTCTTAAGGAGGTCAATAGAGATCCGGCGGAATAAAGGCTCACTCTGGGCTTTTGTGGAGTTTTATAGGAATATTTTCAACATGATTGAGGAAAACAACAAAGTTGTGGCAAAACTGGTCATCAGCATCTTTGAGAATAAGACACTAACTAAGGAGCTGAAGGAAACTGGATTTGACCTTTGCCTTACTGACCCTGTATTTCCAGGTGGAGTCCTGTTGGCACATTATTTCAACCTTCCCATGGTTTTCAATGTTCGCTGGCTCTTCAATGGAGAGGGGCACTTTGCCATCGCTCCTTCTCCTCTGTCCTACGTCCCACAAACATTCACTGATTACTCTGATAAGATGGACTTTTTCCAAAGAATCGAAAATGTAATTCGTCATGTCATATTAATTTACATGTACCATTATGTCTCAAACCCACCTTACCAGGCTGTGTGTGATCATTATTTTGGACCTGATGTCAACGTCATGTCTCTGATGCAGGGAGCTGATCTCTGGCTAATGCGGATTGACTTTACAGTTGAGTTCCCTCGTCCCACCATGCCCAATGTCGTCTACATTGGAGGGTTCCAAGGCAAGCCGCCCAATCCTCTTCCATCAGATTTAGAGGAATTTATGCAAAGTTCTGGTGAACATGGGGTGATCATCATGACTCTGGGGACCCTGCTGAGTGACCTCGGCCCTGAGCCATCGGAGATCATCGCTACAGCATTTGCCAGCCTCCCTCAGAAGGTCGTGTGGAGACATATCGGGAAAAGACCCAACACTCTGGGAAACAACACCAAGCTGGTTGAGTGGATGCCTCAAAACGATATACTAGGTCACCCAAAAACCAAAGTGTTTATCATGCACGGGGGTACCAATGGAATTTATGAGGCCATCTACCATGGTGTACCAGTTCTTGGCATTCCTCTCATCTTTGACCAGTACGATAACATGATACGTCTGAAGGCCCGTGGGGTGGCTGAGATTGTTGAAGTGACAACCTTGGATGGCGAGTCCCTGACAAGCGCTCTGAAGAATATTCTAGACCCAGAAAAGCCATACAGACAGAATATGCTCAAGCTGTCACAGCTTCATCGTGACAAACCAATAAAACCAATAGACAGTGCCATTTTCTGGATCGAGTATGTCATGAGGCACAAGGGTGCAGCACATCTACGCACCGAGTCATTTAAGTTGCCATGGTATGCCTATCACTGTCTAGATGTGATGGCAGTCTTTGTAGCATTTGGTTTGTTGATCATCGCATTCATTTGGATTTCCTGTAGAACTCTCATCAGATGTTTGATAGGAAGGAAGAAGTCTACATACAAGTCCAAGAAGGAATAGACGAACTCACGATAAAACAAGGAGGAGTGTTGATTTGAGTGACATGAAATGGATCAGTAATTTACCGTGGATGTTACACAAACTATGTTAATGTCACATTGTTGGTCATTCTCATCCCATCTGTTTAAAATCATCAGATTAATAACACTGTTCTTTCTCCTGAACTGTTTTTTCTTTCCAAAGGATCTTTGCAGATTTCACATGTGGTGATTAAAGTGCATCATGAATTAGTTTTACAGTGTTGTGTTTTTTTTTTTCCTCTTTCCAGTAGGGATGTTCCTCAGGACTATATTTCACTGTTGATTAAACAGAAATTAAACACTTAAATATTTCTGTACCTCCTTTCTACAGTTGTTAAGCTTGTTAAGCTGAGGTGAGATTCACTGTTAGTTTAAAATTATTTTAGTTTCTAGTGACTCATTCAGGTCGTCACACCATAGCAACGTAAATGAGTCATGGTGACATTTTGGTACTGTTTACTAAAATAATATGCATGAGTGATAAGTCTCTTCTGATTGAATAGTCTCTTCTGTTTAGGTTGGCCTTTGTATCTTGGGACATGGAATTTGAAACTATGAAGCTCTTCCTTTGTATCCTGCAGGCAAAATTAATTGACATTCAGTAGGTAGAAAATGCAACTATATGAATGCCGAGTGTTAACCATTATCTGGAGTGAAGATGCCTGGTCATGCTGGCTAATGTACACCAACTTGGAATTTGGTATTCTTTTATAAGGAACTATGTTAATTATGTTTTGTTTTTCTCTCTTCTGGTTAATATATTATAGTATATTATATTATATAGGATAAAGCAACCCATAAGCCCCAGAATTTAAGGTGAGGAGTTATTTTACTAACAAACTGCGTTGCTGCTTGTGTGCTTTTAAACTTATTATGGACAAGTTTCTATTCTAAGATTATAGATTCTAAGCATTTTATCACTGTTGCTCTCATAAACAAGCCTGCAGCCTGACTCTGTGTCTTTCCTGTAACTGCTGCAAATAAATATCTTTCATACGGAAAGATTTAAAACAGTAAATCTGAATTTCTTTTCTAAGCTCTCTTGTTCCTTTTCACTTGACATTTTCATTTCACATTTTGACATTTTGGCAACACTGTAGGTCAAGTCTGAACACTTCATTCTTTGTTACGTTACATCTGTTTGCTTTAAGGGAACAATATATAAGATACCGCCTGTATTAAATCATTAAATGACCATGCTTTGTAACTGAAATACGAGCTTCTTGGGAACAATTCTGCAGCCAGTATGTTTCTTCTTTCTTCTTTGCCTTACGGACAGGATTGTCTGTATTTTGTTCCATGTGATCTGGTTTGATCTCGCACACCACCTGTGTCGATTCTCTGGGTTGCCAGATATGAAATGTAGCACAGCCATGGAAGCAAGCAAACAAAATGGATCGACAGATTTAACATCAGATTCTGTGTTTCCACCCGGTTTCTTCTTGTAATTCAAAAAATACCTCAACCATCAATGTCCCTGTCTTTTAAATCGTACGTGAGCTGCAAGATTCTGTTATGAGAGCGAACCTGAACAACAGTGCATCAAAGTGACAAAGACGTTGTGAAAGTTACAGTTCCTACCCGGCCCTCACCACGGGAGGCGGAGGCTCTTTTCCGGGATCTAATGCTCCGTAATGTCAGAAGACTGATTTGCTCATAGTAACTTTCCCCCTTATGTAAATACACTGATTGCTTTCCTCAGAAATATTCCAAAAATACTACTTACCACACTGTTGTGGGAAGCTACAAAGACATTGTGTCCAAGTATTAAAATCATGTCACGTGATCATCATACATACTTGGCTCTTACTGACAGAGACAGAGGCTGCTTTTGACTGGGTAACTGGTGCTGAACATTACCTAACAGTCAAGGAAAAACAGTTGACACAGCCACTGTGCAAAGAGCAAAATGTGGCAGAACATCAGTTATAATGCAGTTAACTGAATTGTTTCTATCTGCAGCAGGCAGTAGTTGTGCGTAAGCATACAGGCACTGAAAAACCCACCGTAGTCTACCTACCCAACAACATACAGGATAGAAGACATAGTTAGGAATTAGCTATAGTTTAATATGTAGAACTGTGGTTCTTAACCTCTTACAATCACACCACGCGCCCTCTTTCGCTTGTCTGCCCAAGACTCTTGAGGGACATGTTTGATTTGGTTTCCTTTTAAGGAATTTAAAGTAATTCGGCAAAAGAAAATGCAATTAAATTGCTTGTTTCCATGCACGATGGTTGTGTAAATATTTGGAGTTGGCTCACGAGATAAGCAATCAGAAAACCAGATTGAGAAAAGAGTTGACAGCAGCAAACACATGGCCACAACATGATGATACCTTACCCCTGCCCCCTTTGATACCTTGAGTGAATTATGATGTAGAAACCTGGCATGTGACAACACAATGTGACAACTTTTTGAGATGATAATGAGGGAGGTAATGTTTAAAGTTGTTTTGTTTGACCAATGTATGAACTGTGACTATTTGTTCAGAAAGTTCTGTGTCTCTTCCACAGTGATGGGGTCTTATCCAGCTGTGGCGTTCGTCCTGCTGTTTTCAGCAACTCTGTCCGTCAGTTGTGATGGTGGAAAAATCCTTGTCTATCCTCTTGATGGGAGCCATTGGCTTAACATGAAAATCCTGGTGGAGGTGCTTCATTCTCAGGGCTGGGTGACCTCGACCCTGAGCCATTGGAGATCATCGCTTTAGCATTTGCCAACCTCCCTCAGAAGGTTGTGTGGAGACATATCGGGAAAAGACCCAACACTCTGGGAAACAACACCATGTTGGTTGAGTGGATGCCTCAAAACGATATACTAGGTCACCCAAAAACCAAAGTGTTTATCACGCATGTGGGTACGAATGGAATTTCTGAGGCCATCTACCATGGTGTACCAGTTCTTGGCATTCCTCTCATCTTTGACCAGTACGACAACATGGTGCGCTTGAAGGCCCGTGGCGTGGCTGATTGTTGAAGTGACAACCTTGGATGGTGAGTCTATGACAAGTGCTCAAACCCAGAAAAGCCATACAAACAGAATATGCTCAAGCTGTCACAGCTCCATCGTGACAAACCAATAAAACCAATAGACAATGCCATTTTCTGGATCGAGTATGTCATGAGGCACAAGGGTGCAGCACATCTACGCACCGAGTCATTTAAGTTCACCATGGTATGCCTATCACTGTCTAGATGTGATGGCAGTCTTTATAGCTTTTGGTTCGTTGATCATCGCATTCATTTGGATTTCCTGTAGAACTCTCATCAGATGTCTGATAGGAAGGAAGAAGTCTACATCCAAGTCCAAGAAGGAATAGATGAACTCACGATAAAACAAGGAGGAGACTGTTGATTTGAGTGACATGAAATGGACCAGTAATTTACAGTGGTACAAAAAACAGAATGAATGAATAATGTTAATGGGACAGTGTTGGACATTCTAATCCCATATCTTTAAGATTGTCACTTTAATAACACTATTCTCTCTGCTGGACTGTTTTTTTTTCCAGTATCCAGTTCCCAGAGAGCAGTATTTTGATCTTTGTAAATTTCTTGTGGTGATTAAAGTGCATTATAAATTAGTTTTACACTGTTGTGTTTTCTTCTCTCGCTCTCTTTCTTGTAGGGATTTTCCTCAGGACTATTTTTTTTGCTGCCGATTAAACAGACATTTAAATGTAAACTGGTCTTAAAGTAAGATTACCCACACACACACACACACACACACACACACAGTTTAATCTGAGTTTACACACAGCATTTCTGCTTTTTTGCTTTTGTGCACATTGGTCAGAAAAAGAGTAAAGAACTCTCAGTTAAGAACGCTGGTGGTGTGGTTGTGGTGAATGTGTGTATAAATGGACCACGCTCTGATATATCACTGTGTCATCTGTATAACGTGATTCAGAGCAAAGAGTCGCAAAACCTCCTGCATTGAAATAAAAGATCACATCAAAAATAATCTCCTCTGTTTGAGTTTACCTTTGTCTTGTGGGACTTGGCATTTGATACTATCAAGATTAGAGGTAGCATTTGTATCCTGCAGGCACACATTTGGGAGAGAAGGAAGCTGTAAGGGTGCCAAATGTTAACCATTGGCTGGTGTGTAGATGCCTTTTCATGCTTGCTAAACACATCCAGATGATGCTTGCGGAGTAAGTAAAACAAGAAACAATCTGGGGGGAGGGTTCAGAGGGGCTTGGACAAACAGAATAGACCGGAGCTCAGTCGGACACATGTAGAGTTATACATTAACTTGAAGTGTTGATAACCTGCGACAGTAGATTCTTTTTGTCCTGAGGGAGAAGACACAGAGTCCAAGGTGAGGAGCTGTACTTAAACTTATACTTAAACTTATTATGGCTTATATGGTTTCTGTTCTAAGACTGTTTAGCATTTCAACAGTTACTCTCATTGCATAAACAGGCCTGCAGCTGATAGACTGTTGGTTAATGATACAAGATTTTTTTTTGTCTTTTCTGTAACAGCTGCCAATAAATATCTTGCATATAAAAAGATGATTTAAAACAGCACATCTGAATTTCTTTTCAGAGCTTTCTTGTTCCTTTTCACTTGACATTTGATTTCAGACTGAGTCAACCAGTCAGTGCATCACTCTGTGGTTTTTCTATATCCCGGGTGCTGCTTTTCACAATGTTGTGTGGTTGTGCCCTAAATTACAGTTCAGGATGTGGTGATACTTTGCCATGCAGACAAAATTTTTAGAGCAGATGAATCATAGATTTGATTCTGAACACTGCATTGTTTGTTATGTTTGATGTCTTTGCCCTAATTTTACTCTGTAGTTTTTTTTAGTTGTTATATGTTTTTTTGTTTTTATAACAGTCTGTGCACATCGTAATGTCTATACACCAAGATGTGGATAGCATAGAACTGATGCACTGCTCTTTCATGCATCAAGTGCACAAGAACTTTGACTGGGTAATTGGGGCTTAACATTACCGAACAGTTCAAGGAAAAACTGTGTGCAAAGAGCAAAATGTAGGAGATGGTCTGTTGTAGAAAAGACAAGACATAGTGTGGTAGAAGAAGACTGAACATAAACACACCGTGCATACATTCAAAGTAAAAAATAAAAAGTAGTTGGAAACATCTGGGACAAAAATAGGGTGAAAAAAAACAACTTGAGAATGCCACAAGGCTTTAGCAGGACATGAAATACAATACAGGGAGCCCATGAGGTATTTAAAGAAGTGTGCACACACACACACACACACACACACACACACACACACACACACACACACACACACGCACGCACACACACACACAGTAAAATGATTTTCACTGACAAGTCAAAGAGACAGGCATTTTTCAAATGTTTATTCTGAGGCAAAAGCCATAAGTATTGTCATATGTAAAAGCAAAGCAAAAAAAAACCTTCATAAATTACATAACTCCATAAATTTTTTACACTGAATCGTTTCCAGCTGCACCAGACAGCTGTTTAAAGCATACAGGCTCTGATAAACCGATGGCAGTCTACCTACCCAGCAGCAATAGCTGTAGTTTAACATGTAGAACTGTGATTCTCAACCTTTCACAATCGCACCATCCTCCTCGTCTGTCTGAGACTGTTCAGGGATCATTGTAACATAACACCACATGAAAGCAAACCACCTCACACAGGAGGAAGTTTGTGTAAACTAAAACAGATTTACGGCTTTTTCTTTGTCCAATTGTGGCAGCAGAACAAGCACAAACACAACATGAACAAATAATCATGCTCCAAAGGTGTTTGCTTCTAGATTGGTCTCCTGTGGGGAATGCTCTTTGGCTAAAACAGCTGCTTGCTGTAAACATCCATATATATTACAATTTACAAGTAATTCGGATTGAACTGTGACTATTTGTTGATGAAGTTTTCTGTCTCTTCCACAGTGATGGGGTCTTATCCAGCTGTGGCGTTCGCCCTGCTGTTTTCAGCAACTCTGTCCATCAGTTGTGATGGTGGAAAGATCCTTATCTATCCTCTTGATGGGAGCCATTGGCTTAACATGAAAATCCTGGTGGAGGTGCTTCATTCTCAGGGCCATCAAATAACCGTGCTACGTTCCTCCACCAGCTGGTATGTCTCCGAATTCTCACCCCATTACACCTCCATCACCATCGCCCAGGAACAGTCCCAAAACATTGAGAGCCAAGACTTCATGACCTCTTTCTTAAGGAGGTCAATAGAGATCCGGCGGAATAAAGGCTCACTCTGGGCTTTTGTGGAGTTTTATAGGAATATTTTCAACATGATTGGGGAGAACCAGGTAGATGTGGCAAAACTGGTCATCAGCATCTTTGAGAATAAGACACTAATTAAGGAGCTGAAGGAAACTGGATTTGACCTTTGCCTTACTGACCCTGCATTTCCAGGTGGAGTCCTGCTGGCACATTATCTAAAGCTGCCCATGGTTTTCAATGTTCGCTGGCTCTTCAATGGAGAGGCACACTTTGCCATCGCTCCTTCTCCTCTGTCCTACGTCCCACAATTGTTCACTGAGTTCTCTGATAAGATGGACTTTTTCCAAAGAATCGAAAATGTAATCCGTCATATCATATTAGTTTACATGTATCACTATGTCTCAAACCCACCTTACCAGGCTGTGTGTGATCATTATTTTGGACCTGATGTCAACGTCATGTCTCTGATGCAGGGAGCTGATCTCTGGCTAATGCGGATTGACTTTACAGTTGAGTTCCCTCGTCCCACCATGCCCAATGTCGTCTACATTGGAGGGTTCCAAGGCAAGCCGCCCAATCCTCTTCCATCAGATTTAGAGGAATTTATGCAAAGTTCTGGTGAACATGGGGTGATCATCATGACTCTGGGGACCCTGCTGGGTGACCTCGGCCCTGAGACATCAGAGATCATCGCTTCGGCATTTGCCAGCCTCCCTCAGAAGGTTGTGTGGAGACATATCGGGAAAAGACCCAACACTCTGGGAAACAACACCAAGCTGGTTGAGTGGATGCCTCAAAACGATATACTAGGTCACCCAAAAACCAAAGTTTTTGTCACACACGGGGGTACCAATGGAATTTATGAGGCCATCTACCATGGTGTACCAGTTCTGGGCATTCCTCTCATCTTTGACCAGTACGACAACATGGTGCGCTTGAAGGCCCGAGGGGTGGCTGAGTTTCTTGAAGTGACAACCTTGGATGTTGAGTCTATGACAAGCGCTCTGAAGAATATTCTAGACCCAGAAAAGCCATACAAACAGAATATGCTCAAGCTGTCACAGCTCCATCGTGACAAACCAATAAAACCAATAGACAGTGCCATTTTCTGGATCGAATATGTCATGAGGCACAAGGGTGCAGCACATCTACGCACCGAGTCATTTAAGTTGCCATGGTATGCCTATCACTGTCTAGATGTGATGGCAGTCTTTGTAGCTTTTGGTTTGTTGATCATCGCATTCATTTGGATTTCCTGTAGAACTCTCATCAGATGTTTGATAGAAAGGAAGAAGTCCACATCCAAGTCCAAGAAGGAATAGATGGCTTTCTTCTGAACTGTCTTTGTAAATTAAACAACCAGAGGAACAATCTATTGATGACATGTGATGTTTAAAGTGCATCATGAATTAGTTTCACCGTGTTATGTTGCGTTTCTTTCCCCCAATCTCTAATATGGATGTTTCAGTAATTTTGTCATCAATTAAATGGAAATTTGAATGTAGTCAACTAGTCCAAAGGTATGGAAATGCTCTGCTCAGTTAGTCAAAATATAACAGGGGCCATTTGTTGCATTATCAGCATTTGAATTTCAGTAAACTCATTGGGATCAAATATATATATTTCTGCTTGATAATGCCATGAATAGTTATGAAGAAAGTAAAGATAAACTAAATAAGTTTATAACTTCGTACCTTTTGACTTTTTATTGTTATCATTTATTTTTTCACGTTGTGATGTCAATGACAGGATAGATAACATGGCATCAGTGATGAAGTGAAGTTACAGAGGATAGGAGTAGATAAGATAAGAGCAGGTACGGCGTGGTCTCAAACTGATTTAGTGTGTGAGGTTTGATGGGTAGAGAGTGAAATCAACTGGTTTGAGATTGTATTTGATTCTTCACGGTGAAGTGGATGTAAAAATATGCCAGAGGGTGATGTCAAACCTTTATTTTACAGTTCATCGTGATGATACATACAAGATATTTGCCTATTTGTCAAATGTTTTGGTGTAGAACACGCCTCATAAAGTAGAACACCAATAAAAAGGGGATGTGAGCAGGTTCGAGTCTGAGGTTGTCAACTACAGAACACCTCAGAGGACTCGGGTGTGAACCATAAACTGTCCCATACTGTAAGTACGAGAAAGCAGAAGTGAAAAATGAAAAAATGTGAAATGTATCTATTAATATCATCATATAACATAGCTCAACCAACTCCTGTACTCTCATTTTCACACATAAACACTGCACGCCCTGTCGCCGTCAGGCGCTCCATAGAGAACAAACAGGAATGACTTCGATCCCCATCCATACCAAGGGCCAGTGATGAATACTAAGATGTAAACAGGAGAGAGGAATCTGAGCTCACAGTTGAAACTGGCGTGTGGACAGGATGTTTTATTCACTGTCTTCTGAAGATAAGAAAACCATGCATGCAAAAAAACCATCTCCTCTTGCAGGTGATCTGTGTTGTGATAGGTGAAAGAAAAGAAGCCATCCCATGTGAAGTCCTGCAGGCTCAGCTTTTTTATTTAAAACCACAGATTAATCTACGTGCTGCATCTCCAGATTTGTGTTTAAGCTTTGTCGATTTGCTTACTTGTGCAAAACCGCCGCACACTTTCACGTAGGAGTGAACATCCACACATTTGACGGATGAACATAAACATTTGAATGCACATGTCCAACTGTCCAATGTTTTGTACTTATTGCATAACATGCTGTTCTCTACCAAGGTGACCGACCGCAAAAATGACAACAAGTGTCTAATCCATGAATGAATCAACCACAAGATGTTCTGGTTTTGTATTTGCTGGTCACATTTTGACATCATGAGACCACGACCAGCCTCAAATGGGATGTAGAGCGTCACAGAGCGTCATCAGCAGGTTGCAATAAGTCGATCTGTGAACAGTGTGAGACGTCTAGTCGAGCTGTAATCAATGACAACGATCCTGAGTCATTCAAATTTAAATAGTTTCAATAAAAAGTTTGAGATACAGAGATCCCCATAGTATGCTTCTAATTAAACACCATACTTTCATGATATAATATCACAGTAGCATGAACCCTTTTTGTGAGCAGTGTATTTCACATCATTCATGACACGAGTTACTGTATTACAGTTAGAGTGATACAAGAGTGCGTCATCATTCACACGTATATGAAGGTAAGAGTCTCCCTCTGCTGGTAAAATGGTAAAAATGTATGATGATGATTCATTATAAACATATTGACACATATTTAGAAAACGACTGATGAGTTTGCTTTACACAGTCAAGCACAATTTTCTTTATGCATAAATTTATACTTGTATGCATACGTTCTTCTTTATATACTCATTCACAAAAGAAATAAACACCATTTAATAAACCTTAGAACTGTTTTAGTCCCAAGAGTCTGCAGCGACGCTGTCAGCTCTGCGAGGATGAAATGTTTTACAATTTTAAAGAAAAACCCTTGAATAAGGAGGATCGGATTCAAAGCATCAAAGTTTAAGTTGAATTTATTGTTCTTGTACAAGAGGAGCGTTTCACAGTGCAACACACTAAAGGGGTTACAGAGAAAAAGGCTCCCTGAGGAGCTCTGACAGTTGGTTCTTATACATTTTCCTGAAGATGGGCTGTCTCAACCCCTGTAAATTGTTAACAGTCAATTTGCATATAATGCATTTAAACAGTTTTCTTCAACATATCACCTGAGTGAGTAGCCAGTATGTCCCCAATCTTGATATCACCTCTCTGACCTGTCCCTGGGCCTCATTCTGTTCTGAAATGCCTTTATTCATACATTAACCTGAACCTTCCCTTCCCCTGCCAGTCTCAGTAAAACAGCAATAAAGGGAAGCGCCCTAAGGACATGTAATAAATAGGAACAAACATTGTATAAGTTAAAACATCTAACTAGCTGTGTAACCCTAATTTTTATAACAAACGGACAGATACATGCTTTGATTTGATGCTTCATTCAGCTGAATGGCCAGAAGGTGGTGTCGTGGTTTTAGTTAACACAAAAGTGGAAGTGATGTGTGTGTCGGTGCAGCATAGATTCTCTTGATGCAAAAGTCATCTTTGTTGCTTTGGTTGACAAAGTGCGAGTAACGTGTTGACAGTTAGGGGATTTCCTAACCCCCCCATTCTGCAAAATGTACGTTCTACGTACGTGGTGTTGAAAGGTGTGATAAGCACTGAAATGACGCCTACGGTGCATGCATCAGTGCATTCATGCATGAATATGCAGTGCAATCACGTGTCACAACTGGGAGGGCTTGAAAGTATGAGTATGAGTATATTACAGTTCAGTCTCTTTTAACCTGCAGTGACAACCTGCTGGTGGTACAAGAGGAAAAGTCACCCAACGAAATATTTTATAAAGCATTTTGGTAGATATCTGAGTAGCCGGTCTACTCTCTATATGTTGATGACTTACACATTCATTTTGGTAATGTTCTGATTGGGAACCTCCCAGATATAAGTACCATTAGACCACAGTGTTTAACTTCAGTAATCAGTAATATGTTAGTCACGTGTATTTACAACTGCACTACTACTGTTAATACTGTTTCACTAACAAGGACCACGCCCGTACAGATGGAGTTTAAACATTTTTTTCACGTTTATTACAAGTGACGTTCGGGAAGCATGGGTGATATGCTGCGGGGAGGGTTTAGGGAAAGAGAGGGTTAGAGGGTTGAGGGATGGAGGGATGGTGGGATGAGGGTGGGAGGATGAGGGATGTTAGGATGAGGGATGGAGGGAGGGAGGAAGGGATGAGGGGAGGAAAGGTGGGAGGGACGAGGCGGGACCATCGGCCGAGTGGTCCTGAGGTTGACCGGAGGCATCCTGGAAGGAACCTGAGGGGGATGGAGACTCTGAGTGGGGGAACCGTCTCTCTGCGACTCTACGGATTAGAGCCCCTGGTTCCTGTGTGAGAATGAGATGAGAAAAGGGAAGACAAAGCGAGAAAGAGGGTTTAGGGGGGGTGGGATGTGACAGCAGCGTTTAAGAAGGAGTGAAAGGAAAAGGAGTGCTTAAGTACGCGGAGAATGGAAATTGAACGAGTACGAGGCGTGGCCCTTATAAACTCAGTTTATAAAAAACTCCATTAATACTGTTCATACTCTAATATACTGCAGTGCCACCACCCAATGTAAAGTTTATGCCACAGCTGCCCTAAATTAACAGTTTCTGGTAATGGTTAGTATACCAGTATGTGGAAGCTCTTCTGTTTTTAATGCTAAAATATGATTATATCCAGAGGCGGGGTACATCCTGTGTCTTGTACTGTATATTATATTTCATACTGACACAACGTATCACAGCTTAATTGACCCATAATTTCTTTTTTTTGCTAGGCAAGCTGTAATATAGTAGTTTATTCACTTCAATCTATCCATACTGTTAATGCTGTCTATTTCTATAACATAATTCATATTTATATGTTCAACAGAGATGCTGTCAGTCTTTAGGCCTCTGTCCAGGTAGCTCAGTGAGAATCTGGCTGCAGGTGGAGCACGAAGATGAATGCTTAGATGTAAACAGAAGGCAGTCGTTCAAACTAAAAGCTGTGGTGCGTAGAATGGTAGAAACAACTGAGGCAATGTGCCTTTAAAGATTCCTTCCTGCTGAAATTCTTAGAACCTTATCGCTGCAAGACCAAACTCAACATTTAAGATATCATCATCGCCCAATGATAGAGCTTGACGTGTGAAATGTGACTTCATTACACGCTGCTACTGCAGCAAGGTAAGAGACTGAGACAAAGTGAGTGAATCCCTACAGACTGTCATCACCAAACATTAATAATTAGTCTGTTCTGATAACACGATTATTAAATTAAATATATCCATTGTCAAATATCGTTTCAGATCAAACCTACATGCTTCCAGAATTATTTTTTTTACTGTATTCGACTGTTTTGTTGATCCAACTCTTAGAAATCATAGTTTACTTGTGCCATTTACTCTATTTGTAATTGCATGAGTGACGAGGTCCTTATCAACAGTGATCCAGCTCTGACAAACATCCACACTCTTGCAGCAGTAAGTAATGTGTCTGTGTCAGCAAACAGAAATATGTCACACAAGCAGTTTGACGACTTACAAGATACAGATTAGACTTGTTTTGACAGGCGACAGTACATCACTTCCCTGCATTGGCTATTTGTGTATTTTAGATCTGATGATCTGATCACTTTCACAGCCTGTCAGGGTCTGGCTCCTGACTATATTAAAAAAAAAAAAAAAGCAATCATTAGCTGTTGGCACCAACATTCCTGCTGGCCGTCCGTTTATTAACTAGCTCTGACAGTTAATAAGTAACAAATACATGAAGAATGCAGCAACTGGCAACTCAGATCTGGCTCCACAATCAATGCTATCTCGAACAGGATAAAATGCGTCATTGCTGTCAATCTGCATTAAGACAAACTATGACTCATACTTGTATATTAAACCTAAACGGTCTGGACAACAGGTTGTTCAGAGGGCCTGTAATAAATAAATAAAAAGTACACATTTGAATATATATTTCTATCCAGGTGTGTGTGTGTGTGTCAGTGAGAGAGACAAAGGGGTGGAGTTTCAACTAGCTACTAGTGCAGAATGCAAGATTAAAACGGACAAAAAGTAAAAACAAAAATACACAATCATGAATATAACTTTGCAAGGACTAAAAACTGCAACACTAAAAACAATAACCGCCTTAGGGTCATTCCCAAGAGACCGACCCAGGAGGAGGACGTGGTCGAGAGTATCAAAGGCTACACTGAGATCTAGAAGAACTACGACTGAAAGCTTTTGAGTCAGTGTAAGTTCTTATATATCTTATATGCTTTAACCATTTGCCGCCTCTGTGCTGTGGTGTGCTCTGACACCGGACTGAAAAGTCTCAAAGATTTTGTTGTATTTAATAAAAGTAAATCTAAGAATCTAACAGAGGGAAGTTAGAAATAGGTCAATACATACTCTGGGCGCAACTGTGTGGCTGCATATCACTCCACCATCTCTCTCTCGTGTGTGTGCGTGTGTGTGTGTGTGTGTGTGTGTGTGTGTGTGTGGTGATGCGGTGTGGTTGTATTTCGGGTGAAAATGCATGTAAAAAGACTTCTGTTTGAGAAGTGGTTTAACTATGGTTAAAACATCCAGGAGAGTACATGTAAGAAGTAAATATTATAATTATTGTTATCTTATTAATTAAATATTACTTTTTATGCCATAAAAATTTCAAATTCAACCATTTCCAAGTAGCTTTGATGTACAGTTCATGCAAATGTGTTATTTCAACACACTGACACTATCAGTTTCCTGTTTACAGTGAAGCAATCTCACCACAAAACATGATCCAACGCCCTCACAAAGTCAAATGAACAGTGACGTTTTCAAATGAACTTTATTTTTTATTTATTTTGCATGTTAACAACAATATGACAGCCACATAGCTCAAACACAATAATCAATGATGCAATACAATTCTGCAATTTCATTCACATATCAGATAATCTGCACCACGGGAACATGACTACATCGGTTGAACAGCTGTATGACAGCTTGCCAGGCTCGCTGGAGGAGCTGCATGAGCTGAGCACCAATGTTTTCATTTCCATGGAGGTAAACTAGAGGGTTGAGAGCGCTGTTCATACACACAAGGCCACTACTTATCCGACGAGCAAACAGGACTCCATTAAACCATCCGCGACAGTCCCTCTGTTTAGTCAGAACTCTTGACCAGAGGTGGAGATTTCTGGTTACAAAATAGGGGATGTAACAAACAGAGAAAAGAAGCATCGTGATGAACAACAACTTCAAACTTCTCTGTTTCAGTACCTTGTCAATGCGATTTGTCTTGCAGATAACGACGATCATGTGTCCATAGCAGCCCAGCGTGATGAGGAATGGGATACAAAATCCAGTGAGTGCCCATCCAAGGTTGTATTCCAGGTAGCGCTCAACGTCCTTGTCAACGGTGTCAAGGCATTTTTCGGTGTTGTTTTCCAATGTTTTGGTGAAGAACATGTCCGGAAGACATTGAACGCTCACCAAGAGCCAAACCATGACTGAGATAGCCACAGTGTGGGTGACAGTTATTCTTCCCATCACCCTCATTGGATGAACGATGGCCAGGTATCTGTACACGCTTATACAGGTGAGGAACCCAATGCTGCCATATAAATTCAGGTTGAAGCAGAATCTTGTTATCTTGCACAACGCATCTCCAAAGATCCAATTACGGTCCATGGCATAGTACACGATCAAAAACGGGAGTGTGAGCAGGTGCAGAATGTCTGTAAGTCCAAGGTTGAGAACAAACACGTTCACGTTACCTAGTTTGTTCCAGTTCTGCAGCAAAGACTTCAATCCCCATCCATTAGCCAGCAGACCGATGATAAGGACTGAGCTGTAAACAGGAACCAGGAACCTTTTTATAAACTCACGGTTGACTGAACAATTTGAGTTATTCATCGTCTTCTGGACGGCAGTTAGTACGATTTCTTCTCTTGACGAAGGTGCTTGTCTTCTCTTCAGATAGAGACTGATTTACTCTCAGGGGAGACTTCCTATATTAAGTCCTTGCCACATTGCTTGTTTCCAGGAAGTTACATCGGTTTTTCTTGTTTGTTTTTTTTAACTGAAAAGATAACATCAAAGTAATCTAAAGTGAGTCTATGATGAACTAATAAATATGGTTAGTGGGTTTATATATATGCGCTGACTGTGAAATGGTTTCCACCTAATGAGTATTTCATATTTTAGAGAACTTAAATTGAGAGCAAGAGCTTGATCTTTAACAGTTTACCACATCCTTTACTTTGCATGCCAGTCATGTGTCCATATTTCAAAGCGGTGATGAAGGGCTTGATTTGTAGTCAGTGAAGCGTCATAGATCAGCGATAACCTGATCTATGACAGTGTTTGGCACAGATACACACCAGCCAAAAGCATTTTTCACAAACAGACAATTCCTCATTTACTTTTAGTTCTTATGAAGTGCTTTGAGTTAGTCATGCAGCACATAAACTCCATCCTCCCACCTTCCCTGGACCCCTAACAATTTGCATATCCGGCCAACCGGTCCCCTCCACATAGCACTCACTCACCTGGACACTACAGACTCATATGTGAGGATGCTGTTCTTAGACTTTAGTTTAGCTTTTAACGCAATCATCCCCCAGCAGCTGATACAGAAACTGGACTGTCTAGGACTGAACACTTCGCTCTGCAACTGGTTGTTGGACTAGTGTATGTTACACCATCAATTTCCTGTTCACACTGAAGCAATCTCACCACAAAACACGATCCAACGCCCTCACAAAGTCAAATAAACAATGACGTTTTCAAATGTGCTTGAAATAACTTTATTTTTTAGTTATTTTGCATGTTAACAACAATATGACAGCCACATAGCTCAAACACAATAATCAATAATGCAATACAATTCTGCAATTTCATTCACATATCAGATAATCTGCACCACGGGAACATGACTACGTCGGTTGAACAGCTGCATGACAGCTTGCCAGGCTCGCTGGAGGAGCTGCATGAGCTGAGCACCAATGTTTTCATTTCCATGGAGGTAAACCAGAGGGTTGAGAGCGCTGTTCATACACACAAGGCCACTACTTATCTGACGAGCAAACTGGACTCCATTAAACCATCCGCGACAATTATTCTGTTTAGTCAGAACTCTTGACCAGAGTTTGAGATTTCTGGTTACAAAATAGGGGATGTAACAAACAGAGAAGAGAAGAATCGTGATGAACAACAACTTCAAACTTCTCTGTTTCAGTACCTTGTCAATGCGATTTGTCTTGCATATAACGACGATCATGTGTCCATAGCAGCCCAGCATGATGAGCAATGGGATACAAAATCCAGTGAGTGCCCATCCAAGGTTGTATTTCAGGTAACGCTCAACGTCATTGTCACGGGTGTGAAGGCATTCTTTGGTGTTGTTTTCCAAAGTTTTGGTGAAGAACATGTTCGGAAGACTTTGAACGCTCACCAAGAGCCAAACCATGACTGAGATAGCCACAGAATGGGTGACAGTTATTCTTCCCATCACCCTCATTGGATGAACGATGGCCAGGTATCTGTACACGCTTATACAGGTGAGGAACCCAATGCTGCCATATAAATTCAGGTTGAAGCAGAATCTTGTTATCTTGCACAACGCATCTCCAAAGATCCAATTACGGTCCATGGCATAGTACACGATCAAAAACGGGAGTGTGAGCAGGTGCAGAATGTCTGTAAGTCCAAGGTTGAGAACAAACACGTTCACGTTACCTAGTTTGTTCCAGTTCTGCAGCAAAGACTTCAATCCCCATCCATTAGCCAGCAGACCGATGATAAGGACTGAGCTGTAAACAGGAACCAGGAACCTTTTTATAAACTCACGGTTGACTGAACAATTTGAGTTATTCATCGTCTTCTGGACGGCAGTTAGTACGATTTCTTCTCTTGACGAAGGTGCTTGTCTTCTCTTCAGATAGAGACTGATTTACTCTCAGGGGAGACTTCCTATATTAAGTCCTTGCCACATTGCTTGTTTCCAGGAAGTTACATCGGTTTTTCTTGTTTGTTTGTTTTTAACTGAAAAGATAACATCAAAGTAATCTAAAGTGAGTCTATGATGAACTAATAAATATGGTTAGTGAGTTTATATATATGCGCTGACTGTGAAATGGTTTCCACCTAATGAGTATTTCATATTTTAGAGAACTTAAATTGAGAGCAAGAGCTTGATCTTTAACAGTTTACCACATCCTTTACTTTGCATGCCAGTCATGTGTCCATATTTCAAAGCGGTGATGAAGGGCTTGATTTGTAGTCAGTGAAGCGTCATAGATCAGCGATAACCTGATCTATGACAGTGTTTGGCACAGATACACACCAGCCAAAAGCATTTTTCACAAACAGACAATTCCTCATTTACTTTTAGTTCTTATGAAGTGCTTTGAGTTAATCATGCAGCACATAAACTCCATCCTCCCACCTTGCCTGGACCCCTACCAATTTGCATATCGGGCCAACCGGTCCCCTCCACATAGCTCTCACTCACCTGGACACTACAGACTCATATGTGAGGATGTTGTTCTTAGACTTTAGTTCAGCTTTTAACACAATCATCCCCCAGCAGCTGATACAGAAACTGGACTGTCTAGGACTAAACACTTCACTCTGAAACTGGTTGTTGGACTTCCTGTCCGGAAGACCACAGGCAGTCCGGGTCGGCAACAACGCATCCTGCACCATCATGCTGAACACAGGGGCCACCCAAGGATGCGTGCTAAGCCCCTATACTCTTCACCCTGCTGACCCATGACTTCACACCAACGCACAACACCAACCTCTTCGCCAAGTTTGCGGATGACACTACTGTGTTGGAGCTCATCAACGATAACGATGAGTGAAACTACAGGGACGACGTGCTGAGACAACAATCTTTCTCTTAATGTGGAGAAGACGAAGGAGATTGTTGTCGACTTCCAAAAGGGCCTCCACCACTGACCATCAACGGTGCTGCTGTGAAGAGAGTGAGCAGCACCAGGTTCTTGGATGTGCAGCGCCGCATCACTGACCAGCAAAGCTCAGCGGCGCGTCTACTTACTCCGGCACGCTGAAAAGATCAATCCCCATCATGCACACCCTCTACCGTGGAACCACGAGAGCATCCTGACCAGCTGCAACACTGTGTGGTACGGCGGCTGCACTGCATCCTGCAAGGAAGACCATGCAGCGCATAATGAGAGCAGCTGAGAAGATCATTGGTGGCCTCCTCCCCTCCCTCCAGGACACTTACAAAACACGCCTGGCCCGCAAAGCTCTCAGCATTTATCCCACCCACTGACTGCCTCTTCAGCTTCCTGCCTTCCTGGAGGAGAATGAGGAGCCTCCGGGCGAGAACCAGCAGACTGAGAGACAGCTTCATCCAGCAGGCCGTCAGGATGCTGAACTCCCTCCCAGCTTTCCCCCTCCTTCCTTCTCTGCCCTCTGCCCCCACAAGCTCTGGACACTCATTCTTCAACTTTTTCTACAATCTTTTTTTTCAGCACTGTAATCTCAGGCCATTTTATTGAGTTTAGTAACGGTATAACAGGACTGTAACCACATGGCATCAACTATTTTATGTTTGAGGTTGACATTCTTACAGTTTGGTCAAAACTACAATAAAAGAGTAAGAGGTGTTACTTTGGGTTTTCCGGTGGTCTTCAGGAGACTCAAATGATTCTACTTTTTGTTGACCATGTGATGTGAAATATCCCAGTTTTTAGAGGGGTGATTGTCTCAGGGTGACATGACTAAAATGTGTAACATATTATAATTTTACAATGAGAGACTGTAATTTTCAGGTTTCATCTGAATTGTTTTGACAGTTGTAATTATAATAACTCGGCCTTGACTTTTGCTCTGACAAACCTTTTTATATAAATTCATTTTAAATGGTGTGTTGTTTTCATTTCAGTCGTCTCTGAGTGTGATGGTACTCAAGATTGGTCTTAAGACAACTTTTTAAAGCTCTCATCTCAGGGTCAATCTCACTTTTACTCAGTGTTGTTTCAGTCATAAACAAAGAGGGATCTACATACTGATGTATGCAACACGCTAACTGAGACAACTGGTAACACGCCTCACCCAAAGAGATTTGGCAAATGTAAGGAAGCAGGCCACACACTCTTGACTTTGTCTCAACCACTCAAAGTTTTGGTCTTGTCTCAGCTCTGATACAGTCCGGTCTTGGTCTTGACTTGATCTCGGTTTAGGGCGTCTTCATTACAACACTGCAGATTTTCACACACTCAACTTTAAACGGTTTGTTTTGTCCTCGAGCCGAAAGCTCAACCTGGTCTTCGTCTATTCTTTGATTTAAAGGATGCTGGTGATAATACTATTGCACTCTTCAGCCTCAGCAGTACATTATTCTGTCCACCAGATGTCAGGATGTCTAAAAAAGTCATCTGGCCTGACTGTTATAGAGATGCAGTACATGCTCAAATGCAGAAAGACAACAACAACAAAAAAGCCATCACAAGTCATACTCGTCACTGATTTGGCTTCATTTTTCATACGAAACACCAAAAATGTCTTCTGTGGTTTGTTGTGTACACAGCTCATCAGCAAGAGGAAAAAACAGATACCGTACAAAGATTATTGATGAATGATGAAGGGAAAGATCAGAAAAAGCCACATTATGTACAAAATGATGTTATAAATCTGAGATAATACTGTGGGTGGGCATCAGTGGCACAGCACTGGAATGGTTCACTGCTCCTCCCTGTCCCACAGGGCTCTGTGCTTGGCCCTCTTTTATTTTCTCTCTTTCTACTCCCAATTGGTTCCATTCTCAGAAAACATTTTACTGCTATGCAGATGATATTTAGATCTATGATTCCTACTCTCTTAACCCACTGATAAACTGCTTACATAACCTTAAAGCGTGGATGTCTGCATTTGCCGTTGCAGCTTCAAAACTTTGGAATGGATTGCTGCTGCACATTAGACAGGCCTCCTCTGTTCACATTTTTGAAACTCTTCTTAAAACCCACCTCTTTTCTTTGGCTTTTAACACCATGTTGATTGTATGTGTATACATGCATATTTTTATATTGTTACACCATCAATTTCCTGTTCACACTGAAGCAATCTCACCACAAAACACGATCCAACGCCGTCACAAAGTCAAATAAACAATGACGTTTTCAAATGTGCTTGAAATAACTTTATTTTTTAGTTATTTTGCATGTTAACAACAATATGACAGGCACATAGCTCAAACACAATAATCGATGATGCAATACAATTCTGCAATTTCATTCACATATCAGATAATCTGCACCACGGGAACATGACTACGTCGGTTGAACAGCTGCATGACAGCTTGCCAGGCTCGCTGGAGGAGCTGCATGAGCTGAGCACCAATGTTTTCATTTCCATGGAGGTAAACCAGAGGGTTGAGAGCGCTGTTCAGACACACAAGGCCACGACTTATCTGACGAGCGATGTAGACTCCATTAAACCATCCATAGTTTATATTATTCATAGACAGAACTCTTGACAAGAGGTTGAGGTTCTTGAATACGTGATGTGGGATGTAACAAACAGAGAAGAGAAGAATCGTGATGAACAACAACTTCAAACTTCTCTGTTTCAGCACCTTGTCAATGCTATTTGACTTGCAGATAATGACGATCACGTGTCCATAGCAGCCCAGTGTGATGAGGAATGGGATACAAAATCCAGTGAGTGTCCATCCAAGGCTGTATTTCAGGTAACGCTCAAGATGGTTTTTATCAGTGGTGTCAAGGCATTCTTTGGTGTTTTCCAATGTTTTGGTGAAGAACATGTCCGGAAGACTTTGAACGCCCACCAAGAGCCAAACCATGACTGAGATAGCCACAGAATGGGTGACAGTTATTCTTCCCATCACCCTCATTGGATGAACGATGGCCAGGTATCTGTACACGCTTATACAGGTGAGGAACCCAATGCTGCCATATAAATTCAGGCTGAAGCAGAATCTTGTTATCTTGCACAACGCATCTCCAAAGATCCATCTACGGTCCATGGCATAGTACACGATCAAAAACGGGAGTGTGAGCAGGTGCAGAATGTCTGTAAGTCCAAGGTTGAGAACAAACACGTTCACGTTACCTAGTTTGTTCCAGTTCTGCAGCAAAGACTTCAATCCCCATCCATTAGCCAGCAGACCAATGATGAAGACTGAGCTGTAAACGGGAACCAGGAACCTCGTTGTAAACTCACGGTTGACTGAACTATTTGAGTTATTCATCGTCTTCTGGACGGCAGTTAGTACGATTTCTTCTCTTGACGAAGGTGCTTGTCTTCTCTTCAGATAGAGACTGATTTACTCTCAGGGGAAACTTCCTGTTTTAAGCCCCTGCCACTTTGCTTGTTTCCAGGAAGTTACATCGGTTGACAGATTTATCTTGTTCGGGTTTTTTTTTTTTACTGAAAAGATAACATCAAAGTAATCTAAAGTGAGTCTATGATGAACCCAAGAATATGGCTTAGGATACACTGACAGGTTTATATATATATGCATTTCCTCACATGTTCTTTCTCTTTCTGACACCCCTGAGAATACCTGATGAGAAATAGAAACTGATTTTGGACCGGTTTGCTCTCGTGAGTATTTCATATTTTAGAGATCTTAAATTAAGAGCTTGATCTTTAACAGTTTCCGACATCCTCTACTTTGCACGCCAGTCATGGCACAGATACACACCAGCCAAAAGCATTTTTCACAAACAGACAATTCCTCATTCCCTTCATTTCTTATATTGAATCTAAAAATATGTGTGTTATATCTGTATCATGTTCTTCACAGACCTTTTGAGCTATTTAAAGTCTCGACTCACAGATGATTAATCTCCTGAATTTTCATTCAGAGTCACACTACTGAGTCACTTTTCATGCAGGACGTCTTTGTTGTCCAACAGGTCCAGTGTATTATTTCATCTGGTCAAAATGTTAATGTATGCCAAACCTTTTTATATAAATTCATTTTAAATGGTGTGTTGGTTTAATTTTAAGCAGCTCTGAGTCAGTGTTATAGTTTAGTACTAGTATAGTAGTATATATATATCTTAAGACTGGTCTTAAGACAACTTTTTATAGGTCTTGGGTCTCATCAACCTCACTATTACTCTGATCTACATACTGCTGTATGCAACACGCCTCACCCAAACATCTAACAAATCTTGGCTACATAAGCAGGCGACACACTCTTGACTTTGTCTCAACCACTCAAAGTTTTGGTCTTGTCTCAACCCTAATACAGTCCGGTCTTGGTCTTGACTTGATCTCGGTGTAGTGCGTCTCCATTACAACACTGCTGCAGATTTTCACGCACTCAACTTTAAACGGTTTGTTTTGTCCTTGAGCCGAAAGCTCAACCTGGTCTTCGTCTATTCTTTGATTTAAAGGATGCTGGTGATAATACTATTGCACTCTTCAGCCTCAGCAGTACATTATTCTGTCCACCAGATGTCAGGATGTCTAAAAAAGTCATCTGGCCTGACTGTTATAGAGATGCAGTACATGCTCAAATGCAGAAAGACAACAACAACAAAAAAGCCATCACAAGTCATACTCGTCACTGATTTGGCTTCATTTTTCATACGAAACACCAAAAATGTCTTCTGTGGTTTGTTGTGTACACAGCTCATCAGCAAGAGGAAAAAACAGATACCGTACAAAGATTATTGATGAATGATGAAGGGAAAGATCAGAAAAAGCCACATTATGTACAAAATGATGTTATAAATCTGAGATAATACGAAAAAATACAAATCAAAAAAACACTTCAGAGTACAAATGCATGATGTGTAAAATATGGAAACATTCACTATACATAAGAAACATCTGTCCAGAATTATTTACAGCAAAAACAGAAGAAATAAGTGCAACGTCATCTGACTACAAACACACAAACGAAACTGTACAAGATAAAAGTTGCATTGCTCTGCATCTGTCAACTCAAAGGTTGGTGTCATTCCGTGGCTAAAATCAAACAAAGACACTAAAATCTGCTCTTACTGGTTAGCAGTGTAAACACTGTACGTCTTTAAAACTCTTTATGACCAAATCAACATCATGGCCAACTGTCTTCAATTCATAGTTTAGTTCATAGATGTTTGAATTAGATGTATTTCTTTATCTTGGCCCGATATGGTGATGCAGAATTACCAAAAAAAAATGTTTAACCCAGTGTAAAATCTTATTATTCTAACCTATCCCAGCCTTTGAGATCCATATGACTAGTTCATACTTCTCCAACTAAGGAACATTACAAGAATCAGATCCCAGAAAAGTGGAAAAATTCAGTCAAACTCTGAAGAGAAAAAGACAAATCAGTGCACGATTATCTGAAAACCCAACTTTTACTTTGCCTCTTTCCCCGTTCTTCTTCCTTCCTTTGTAACTTCAGAGTTAAAAAGTGCTAAATACTGTAAATTAAATGCTTGCTCTCTCTCTTGATTTACCAAATACGTTTGATTCTTGGACAAAAATCCCAAGGTGGAGCAGTATAAAGTTGTGAATAAGTGCATCTTGAGATTGTACATGTGTGGACATCCAACTAAATCACAGTTTTTTATCTACAGTTATCAAAAAGGTCCATTGATTAGAGGATGCCGATGTGGATCCACATGAGATTTCAGAATCAGTCAGCGAGTCAGTTCCTGTTCTGAATGAATCAGTGCTCATGCAGGCCGATCAGGGCCTGAAGCCCCACAGAGCAGGGTTACTGTAAGGTGAGTAGGGGCAGTTGTTATGACAAACGCACGAGTGGATCATCATCACCGCTCGCTGTAGCAGTCTGCCGGTGGGGCAGTGGAAGGTCACCTCGGCGGTGGTGGTGTGAAAAGGCGTGCAGCAGCGGGAGTCGGTGCACTGGCCGCAGTACCGGAGATTGTAGGCGTGGGTGCTGTAGCAGCCCTGGTGAACGAGCCGGATGGGACCCGGTGACGTGTAGCTGGCCTTGCAGTGACCCTGCTGTCCCCACTGCAGACACGTACAGACAACACAAAGGCAAGTCAGGAGAGAAAGATACAGCAAGCGATGCATGCATAGATGTGTAGGTCAAAGCTCGACTGAATCCAGGTTGGATATAATGTCATAATATCATTACTGAGAGTACAGATTTAGTTAATTAACGACAGCAGAGCTGCAGAAATTCAAAAAAAATACAGAAATACTAAAGCCAAGCATGAAAAAAAACAAATTTAAATTGTGCATTGTTTACATCCTTTCTGAGCAAACTGTTCAGAATGTGACAGCAGGAATGTGCATCATGTTTTCTGTATGCTAAAGCCTGTTTTCGCTCAAGGCCAACTCATCAACGCGACTTAGCACTCCTAGTGGTCAAAAACTGAACAGCGTACCTTTATTTCTTCAGTTTGGGTTTCACAGTTCACCCTAACGACCCCTTGTTGTCGCCATGCAGACAGTTGATCAGGTTTTTATACATTTAGGTATTTAAATCTCAAAATTTTGGATGATTAAAGCCTTCAAAAGGATGATGACCGGTGGAATACATAAGGAGTAAAAACCAGTCAGTGTGATGTGTTGACAGCTCACCATGGGTTTCCTTGGAGCGGGCTGAACTGCACTGCAAGGCCGCACTTTACAAAGTCGAGATTCCATTTGCAGCTTGCATGCCGGGTTCTGGTTAGAAACCCGCGTGGAGATCCCGGCGCCGCAACTCTGCGAACAGGCGCTCCACTTGGTGCTCTGCTCTATACAGGTGGAGGCAGGTGCGACTAGTTTGTTGAGAGGGTGATCCATCGGGAGAGCTGGCCACATCCTGGCGGGTCTCATGGCTACAGGAACCAAATAAAACAACGATGATTAGAGCGAGAAGCAAAATCAGATCCACGGTTTACGTCGCAGCATCCAAGTTTCAGCCTCAGGGTTTGAGAATGTCTAAACTAGAAGCTGATTGAAGTCATTCCACTCAGTGACTCACGTCTGTCTGATCTGATAGCTCATAAAAAACCTCCAATTTAACTCTAATCCATCAGTAAAATAATAAAAGTTTGCTCCTCTCAACACTAACTTGTTAGAAGTTATAATAATCAGCTGATTCTCAGGAATGACATGCAGGTTTTGTCTTCGGGAACAAAATGTTCCATCTCTGTTCTCATCTCGTTGTTTGACTCTGACAGTGTTTGGAATTCCAGATGTTTTTCGTGTGGCTTCATTTCCTGAACACCCACTCTCACTTACGAACACACACACACACACACACACACACACACACACACACACACTTTCCTTTTAATTAAGTCATATTCTCTACATGCCTTCGTGCGTTTAATTGTTGCACAACTCTTGTTATGAAACTTGGTAACTGGGGAGAGAAAAAAAAAATGTTTTGACTCGACCAGAGAAATGTGGGTTAAATTTGGACTTTGTGAGTTTTCCTTTGGCCGGGCACACCCCAGTTTAATGCACAAATGCTCCAGTAAAAACTTCCAGACATGACCGCCAATGACAAACCTTATATGAATGAAGGAAGGGTCATGCTGCCATATGGACTAATCATCAATGTAGCTGTGAAATCCAGTCATACTATATGTGGAGATGCATCTGGCACCAACAGCCTGACACTGGAAAATATGCGTCACCATGCAGCTCTGATGTCAGGATACAGTTTAGAAGGAAAGAGTTTGAATTTTGGGGAAATATCCTCATTTGTTTTCCTGCAGAGAGTTTAAAAATCAGTCTGTTCATTATCCAGGTTAGCTTAGCATTAAGCCTGAAAACAAACAGCCAGTCAATGGTAAAAACACAAATCAACTGACGATCATCTGATAAAGATATTTACGGATCCCTTATGAGTGTCAGCAGTGAAACACAGTAAAATATGGAGCTACGACCTGCAGCAGATTAGATTAGTTTAGCATAAAGACGCCACCTAGTGGTGAAGTTGCAGATTGCAACCGAGTGAATACTCTCCCACGTCTTCCAAGCATGTAAGAAAAACTCAAAAGGAAAAAAGCAAAAGGGCCAAATTTAGATCAGTGTTTGGTTTGTCTGTCACTGTAGATATAAAGGTCTCATTTAAAAACCAAAAACATGATAATGAACATTGTATTCCATTCCTGCCAATCAATGCTCCTAAATCTTACACACTGGACCTTTAAGGGCTCATTTAACCCCGTAGAGTTTACCTGTGATGGCATCCTGAATGACCGTGTTCTCCAGGTTTTCACACACCCATTCCTTGCAGCATTTCCCCGGCAGCCGGATGAGTTGCGGTCTGGGACAGTCCGGAGTGGGAAGTCGACCGAGCAGAGGGCAAGCCGGCACACAGGTCACCCCTCCGCCTCTGCAGTGGCAGTAAGTGTCGCAGGAGGGCTGGAACGATTGGCCCTCGTGATAAGTGATGCCGTTGACTTCGCAGCCCAGATCCTCCTGACCTGTAGGGAGGAACACGCAGCACAGACAGCCGTCTTAACTTTCTCAGCCACGCCAGCGTCTTGTATTGATGTGGGGAACTTAATCAGGAAGTGAAGGGATTAGATTAGGCGGAGAGAGTCGATGCAAGGGGACACGGTAGAAGAAAGTTAGGGAGAGCGGTGAGGACACAGGAGCTGCTGTCCTGGCCAATGGTTATGTAGTTTTATGGAAACTAGGCCTCTATACTGAGAAACTGAGGAGTGTGTTTTTCAATCCACGAGTGTTGTCTCTGCAATCTGTCATGCTCAAAGGGCAGTCATTAGAGGAAATGTGTCAACAGCAGTCCTAGAAATAGAGGTTGAGACGTTTTGGAGTTCTGGTAGAGCACCGCCGCCCAGCACGCCGTCCTGCTCTGCTGGGCAGACTCTAAACATTAACTGTGTGTTTGTCCCACTCGTCCTCCACCCTGTCTCACCCACACAGACAAAAAAAAAAGATACACTCACTGACACACTCTCCGGGGGCTCCGGGGAAGCTTGCGCTGTAGTCGCACTCTAGTCCTCTCTGGCTGTCGCAGGGAAGCATCTTAGTGCAGGGATCACCTCGCTGGCGGGCGCACACCTGGCAGCACCGGCAGCCGTCCAAGACCAGAGGGACTCCTGAGGGGCATTGAGGAGGAGGACCGGGGCAAAGGCAGGGCCTGTCACACAGCTGGCACAACACCTGCAGGGGCAACACATGAGAACCAGGTTAGAGGATAACACAGCGAAGATTATCAGTGTTATTCTTCACCACTAACACAAATATGGGAATCGTGAGAACATATTTTTAGCATTCTCAGAAACTGCATGCAGGTATCCGACGCTGTCGTGCCAAAGCAACTGCTTTCAATTACATGTATCTGGTGGATATCCACCCGACTGCCAAACATGACAGTGCTACTTATTTCACACACGATTTCTTCACTGTTAATCAACTTTGAACCAGAGAAGATATGAATGCAGACAAACTTTAGTGTATTTGCTTATTCTTTGGTCAATTAGTCACCTAATTGCTGAAAATCTGAACAATTTCTTACAAAATTGATTAATTTTTTTAAGCACAAACATCTAAAATGTGAAGATTTGTTGTTTTTCTTTGTCTTATTTCACCATAAACTGAATATTTTGGGGCCGAATTGAGCAAATGTATCATATCAGCTTGGTCATTAAAGTAAATTATGACATATGACCAATAACTAACTAAGCAGTTAATCAAGAAAATAACAGATATTAAAAAATTACAGTTAAAAAGTTCAAATAGTCTTACTATATTTGCATATTCTTCATAATTACATCACAAAACTGTACGTGAGCTTATTTCTGTCCATACAGGATGTATATAATAATTTTAAAATCAGGGTAGACAAGATGTAAAATAATTAATGAATAGACAGTCACACTGAAAACCCATTTAGCAATCTACTGATAAGCAAGCCAAATAAATAAATAAATAAACCCACGTCATTGTTTAAACTTCCACGCCTTCTCACACACACACACACACACACACACCTCATTCACAATAAGTAAGCAGGAACAGGCCTCACCTGTGTGGCCACACACAGCAGTACAGCCAGCGCTATCACACAGTCACACAGCAGTCGGTCCATGAGGGCTGGTGTTGCTGATGGAGCTCAGTCTGTCTCACTATAAAACCTGTGTGACGGTGTGGTGTGGTGCGACCAGTGCAGCTGTGTGCTAACTGCTCATTCTTCCGCCTGCTGACATTTATAAAGTCTGGACTCTGATGTCACAGGCTGACTACCGTGTAAACAGTCGCTGGACCAGCATCAGAAATGTTTCACATTCCTCCTCCCTGCTGCCCATTTCCACTTCCAGACACACACACACCTCCACCCCCGAAGTCTTTCCCCTCTTCTTTTTTTTTTTCCTCTCCTCCCTCTCTTTCCAGTCTTGTGGCGTTTCTAAGTTTACACAGCTTAACACGAGCTGAGGGGAGAAAAATACATTAGCCCAGTTGTCTACAAGTCAAACAACCTCCAGGGCTTTTGTGGTGACGAGTCCGTTTTAAGTCGGCGAGATTTTTATCTCGCTGATGTTTTTCCAGGCTGCTGTTTCACTTGCATGGTCAGTTACATATAGCAGCTGATCTTTTGAAAAGGACAGATATAGAGCAGATATTCCCACAGTTTAATTTTCCCCCTCCCCGAAACTTAAAATACATCTGAGACAGTGATGTGTAACTTCAGCCAGACTTTAAAGAGATTAAATCCTTCTCTTCCCTCTGGTTTCCATGGTGTAAAAGGCAGCACGTCTGAGGTCGGCATGAACTTGAATCATCGCGATCTCTTCTATTGTGAGAGAAGTTTATTTGCCCCTGAGGAGAATTCAAACAGGAGCCTGGAGGCAAACAGTGTCAAAGGACGCCTCAGAGGCCACAAGGACACGTCGCGTAATATTCAGAGCTGAGCTGCTTCATTAGTAAATAGTTACTGCAGACACAGCAGTGCTAACAATGGGACTGATTCAGTTCTGGATACACAGTGGAAGTTATAAACAGCCATGTTCGTTAACCCGCCCAGCATGGGTGTTGTGTCTGCGGCTATCCCAGACTGAGAGTCTACAGCCAGGCTAGCAGATCTGCGAGGCTGTCCTTGAGCTAAATGAATGCCAATGTTTAGTTTTACAAAAATTTTGTCATCAACCAAAGAAGTTTGACCCAATGATAGCGCGTAAAGAAATGTCAAAGGATCCCTGGACTCACAAGTCACTCTCTAAAAGCGTTCCTCAGTTGAGACTTGAGACTTTCCCCTCGCTTCCGTTGCTAAAACTGGGTAGAAACAATTAAAATCTGCATTGCAGAAGCAATCCAAGGTCTTTGGGGGGGCGTTGGTAGGGTGGTGACATGGCATAGACGTGCGGAAGTCTTGAGCTATATCTTCGGACTGAACTAAGATGAGTTCTTGAAGTGAGAGGTCCTCGCCGCTGTTCAAGCAACCACTTGGCATGAAACCCCCAGATTGGTTGGTGCTGAGATCTCAGATTGTCCACAGGTAGGCGGCTCAGTAGGTTAGTCTGTAGGGACTTGGACCATGTTGGGAACCGGAGGCCTGTTCAAGTCAAGAATGGACAGCAGTATGGTGCATGGACTGGTAGTTGGAGAAGCACCAGTTCACCTTTCTGGACACTACCAAGTTAAGTGTTCTTGAACAAGGTACCCCTACCTGCTCCCAGGGCACCAGAGATGAAGAACGGGCTACATGGCTGCCCGTTCTTCATCTCATTACCATCTCGCCACATTTGCAGCCCTTTGTGTGTGTGTGTATATAAAAACCGGCAAAAGAATTTTCCCTCTGAAGGATCATTTAAGTTATCTTCACTGGTTAAAATCATCCTGAGAGCGGAGAATGTGAACGTGTACCTATGTCATGGCAACACATCAAGTACAGATTGAGACATTTCACTCAAAACCACAAATGTCAACCTCATGGTAACGCTCGAGGAAAAGTCACCAAAGTCACCATCTGGGAAGCATCAATGTCTGTACCAACTGTACCAACAATCCATCAAACAAGTCTTGAGATATTTCACTGGACAAGTGAAATTTATCACCTGCTGGCACTAGATAAGGGAAATTGGAGGATTACTCAAGTCAGCAGGAATATTCCTTGTTTCTCCTCAGTGGACATCTGTAACAAATTTCATGGTAGTTCATCAAATAGTCATCAAAACATTTAGCTAAAACCCAAAAATGTCAACCTCATGGTAGCGCTGGAGAAATCTTTGTACTGATTTACAGAGTATATGAAGTGGAAATTCTGACCCGTTGGTGTTAGACAAAAAGTCAGAGGATCATAAAGTCATTAAGATTTATTCTGTAGGGATCATGAATGTACGTATTACATTTCATGGCAATCCATTCAATAGTTGATGATATATTTCAGGCTGAATCAAAGTGGTGGACCAGCCAACCCACTGACATTGGTAACCCCAGAGCGGCTGGTGTGGCCTAAATACATAAAAATAGAAATAAACATGTATTTCTATAGCACAGTTATGTACACACAGCATGTTACAAGCTACATCATGCCTAAATCTAAACATTTCAACCAAAAGTAAGCCATTCATGGTAAAAGTAAGACTACATTCCTGAATTTCAACATCAGACATTTGTCACACAGCTGGGTGGGCAGTACAGACATCCAGTGATGAGTTATAAATAGAAAGGAGACAGACAGAAAAGATAGAAGAGGAAAGAATGTTTGTCTGGGCAGGTGGGCTCCAGGTGGCCAGCCAGTATAGATGTACTGTAAGGCCTCAAATTCAGCTTTCTCTGAAAAACGATGCTTTCCTGGCCACCGCTCCACATGTTTTCCACGCTCTCCAAGAATGACAGAGGCTGGAAGGATCGCACTGTAATGGACAATAGCTCTACTATAACATACTCTACGCTGGTAGAAGATCTAAAGCTCATCAAAATCTTGTGTGAAAAGCCTTTTTGTGCACAATTCTGAATGCACCTAAGTAGGACACTGTTTAAAATCTACTGTAGCTTCATTATGCTTGATCTATCAACATCTACTGTGTAAACGGAAATCGTACAGCGTCGGCCAATTCAAACCAAGAGAGGCAGAGGAAGCTTGACAGTTTTCCAGAGCTCAGAGATGTTGGAGAGCTCCCAGACAGTGAAGTATCACTCTCACAGACACTGGACACCTCTGAAGAAACCCTCCAAAAAAAAAAAAATCCAGTACAATGACCCTCATTCAGTTTTGGGTGAATATTGTTTTGGTATGTAGGAAAACCCCGCCGGATTCCTTGTTGATTCAAGAATGCTAAAACTGCATGGCAAAGTAACGAAAATATTATTTGTCCTGTAAATGTTAGAAAAGAATGCAGTGATCTAAGTGCAGAGGGAAAGGAAAAATCACTCTACCAAAATCTGTCACTGTGGAGCAAAAATGTCTAACACATGTTGAGAAAAGGTCCAAAAATACCTCACGTACATTCAGACGGTTGTAATGATAATTTAAATGTGCTTTAATCACATTTATAGATGCGAAAACTTGTAGTTCAGTGTTGTCAATATCTAATTTGTAATGGTAGTTTCACAGTTAAAATCAGACAGTAACATGCTGACTGAATATCTAGTGATTGGATTTCTGTCTGTCTAGACACTGTCTGGTCCAGACTGAAATATCTAGTATAGTATTTAATGAATTTCCATGAAATCTTCAAGAATTTTTGGTTCCCTGAGGATGTATCATACTATACAGTACGTTGGTGATCCCCTGAGTATGTCTGGCGCCATCAACAGGTTCACATTTGTGGGTTTGTGTTTCAAGTATTGGACGGGGTTACGTTTCCCTTTATAAGCAGAAACAATAACGCTGACAACCAACAAAGAAAGAACTCAGAGAAGACAAGAGGCAGTCAAAAAAGAGGTTTATTTACCATATTTAAAGGAAAAGGTAAACAACAAATGTAGGTTTGAAAAATGTGGGGGCAAAGAGAGAACTGTGTCAAACAAAATAACCAAAGTACAAATATATAGGGCCTAGCTCAACCTTTCTCTGTGAGGAAAGGAAAAAGCAAACAAAAGGCCGAACTATGTTATCTACAAAAATATCTGAAAGATTAAAAAAAAATACACCAGAGGCAACAACCCATAACCTAGTGTGATAACAATTACCTTCTAAGTCCACGGATGTATAGGGTACCCCAGTCTCTTTTCTATCCCCCACCACAAACAAAGAGCAAAGACAAAAAGCCAGAGCAACACGAGAGAGAGGCTTTTTAAAAAAGGTGTCCTCCATCTCTGATTGGCTGACTGATTGGAGGGTGAGCCAATCCCCAGCTCTTCTGGAGCCCACAGGTGGCAGCCAATCCTCCCATGTCACCTGAAGGACAAAGGGAGGAAGGATCTACACACTGTAACAGATGGACTGCCAGGAAATCATGTGCAATGGTTCCCAGAGAATGTCTCATACTGACGTTGGTGATCCCCTGAGTTTTCGTCTAGTGCCACCACAAGAGTTCACATTTGTGTGTTTTGGTGAACTATTGGATGGATTGCCAGGAAATTTGGTTCGGTCATTCATGACTCCTTCGGGAGAAAGTGTAATAACTTTTGTGATGTCTTCACTTTTTCCAGTGATGATATCATCAGGTCAAAATTCTTACAATACTTTGGTCAAAGTACCTCTAAAACTAATGACATTCCCATCAGCTGTGCTTTGTGTTCACCAGCACTAGGCTTAGACTATTTACTGTGTATTCATATGAAAAACATGGATGTAGTATCCATGACGTCACCCACCACCAGGCCATCGCCGGCTTGGCAGTCCTGCCTCCTCTTGCTCAAACAAGCCACCTCACCAAAACTGTCTTTTTGTACCAGGCTGTAAACATGTTTATTTCTTCTGTGAAGTTGGACATTTTAACATGGGGACTTATGGAGACTGACTCACTTCTGCTTTGGCTTCACCTCACAGTCACGGAGGTTGACGCTCGCAAAGAATCTTAAAATTGCAGGGAACAATCCAAGTAGATGCAGATTTCTCCAAACTGATGCAAAGACACAATTGTTTGTGAGTTCCTGTTGGTGTTGTTGTTGTTGTTGTTTGGGGCAGATAAATACAAACTGAAGAAATTAAAATTTGCTTGGCTTTAAGTCTGAACACACCTTTAGTCTTGTTGAAATGGCTGAACATCTGAAATAACCAGGAACCAGATGTTTGAAAACTGGTTTCAAGTATTATTTTTTTAAATCTATAAAACCAGATTATTAACTCCATGTTTTTGGATTTTGGACATTGTGGTTTGACAAACAAAGGACACCTAATACCCTACACGTTTTCTCTTCTTCTGAAAAGTATATTTTCATACTCCCAACATTTGTGGCCACAGTGAATCCAGACAATATAAAAGTGCCAGTTCCTGGGCTTTGGGTGGTACCAATAAGCTGTGATGACTGATTCTGAGTGTGACTCAGAATAAACAGGCTGTGGGCGGTAACGGCCACGAATACTCAAATCATATCCCAGGACAATATTTGACACATACATAACATGGAGAGCAGCTCCAAGACTACTTGGTAATTGGTGTCTGAGGTTTTTGGCACAGAGGGAACGTTTAAAAGTTTTCCAGTCATTGGCTTTACCAGATCTGCAGGTATTCTTTCAGTGAAGAGGGCAGATTAACCGTGACTGCTGGAGCAGGCCAAAAAAGTGAGTGGTCCAGCTTTGCAGCCTTGAGTCAGGAAACACGTGTGAGTTGTAGTCTATTCATAATAATGTTGATGTACTGAGTTATACTGACTCATTATTCCAGTAAGGATTTTGGAGAGGTAATGTAATGTCACTGGATCACCGCCACCACGCCCTGCGAGAGGTCACAGACAGAGCCGTGCTAATCCATTCAAAACACGATAAATTCTCAAACACAGCACTGTGTCTGCTTCTCTTCCGTCTCTTAACACACCTCAGCTCAAACAGCTTCCTGTTACAAGGACGTTTATTTGAAGTTTCAGCACTGTAATATAGAGTCATCTGTCAGCTGTGGAATCAAATGGAAGAGCTAAACGACTTCTGGATGGACTTCTTATTTTTGTACCTTATGAATCTTGGCAGTAGCTTGAAGTGGAATAAGTGCAGGTTTAAACAACTCGGTCATAAAAAGGTTTAATAGGTAAGAAGAAAAAAAAGACAAGAGGAAGGGGTGAATATTTAAGCAGATGGAAAATGTGTCTAACATTTACATAACATAATGAACAGCAGCAAAAAGAGCTTTGACCACTAAGATGGACAGGCGTTTCCTCTGAGATCGCTCTTGTGAAACTGCAGAGGAAATACTACAGGTGCACGGCTCTTATATGATGTAATGCACAACTTAAATTGCAATGAGTGGTCTAAATATATCCAAGAAAACAAACTCAGACGTGATTTAATTCCACCTCGCCACTCAGCCAGAGACTAAATACGATAATTACCTACATTCCACACCGAAAGTCTAAAAAACGTCTAGACTTTTACAAAACTAGAACCGAAACGAAAACCACAAAGTGGAAACTACCCATAAAAGGCAGTTTTCTTTTTCGAGAACTGGTTGTGTCCTTTGTCCATGTGCATATTACTGCCATTTCTGTGATTAATGTGTCAAGATGTGGTCCAGATGTAAGCACCAGTAGGAAACAGACACACACCGCGCATAGCGAGGGCTTCTCCAACATGGATAACTCGAGCCACGGCCAAAATGTTTTCCCCTAATACTACACCTAAAATTCCGGGCATTCCAGCTCGATGTGTGAAAATCCCACAGTGTTGCCACAGGAACACCCAGAGCCGACGATAAGGACATCGTCCCGACCAAAGGTCACCTCCTGACGTACGTACACGGGGTTGAGGTCACCGCCGTGTCTACAGCGACAAAAGAAGAGCACAGATCGTCCAGACGTTCATTTGCACTTAGTCATCATGACATCTGGACAGACGGATGCTATCAGCAAAGGTAGAAACAAATGTCTGCACGACATCACACGCTGTATCAAAACCCAAAGAATGTTGCTCTAATGACGGTTGACAACTTCCTGTGCAGTTTCACATCACACCTCAAATTATGGTGCTGACAAATGGGGCTTTTGACAGGCACAATATGTACAGCAATAATGTGGTCTGGACTGAAATACAGACATTTATGGCCCCCAGAGGATGAACCCCACTGCTGTTGGTGATCTTCTTACTTCTCTTCTAATGCCTCTGTGTTATAATGAGCAGCAAAATGCAAACACAAACTCGAGGCAAGTATTTGTAAAAAAACAGTTTAATGAAAACCAACATTGCAAAACTCAGGAGGAGAACAGACAGGATGAATTCTGTGGTGAAGGTGATCTAGATCCGTGCAGGGCTGGTGGTGGCAAAAACCAAAAAACAGGTGAGGTGACAGCATAGTTGGATGTTCTAGAAGAATGGCTGGCAAAGCCTGAAGAGATCAAGGTGACACAAGAGTCGCAAAACAGGTTTTTAGCAGAGAGCTGAGGGATTTGGAAACACCTGGAAGGTTAAACTGGTCTTATATCCTCTGCAGGTTGATTGGATGATGGAAGGCAGGTGTGGTAGTGATTAGGCAGGTGAGAGAGAAACTTGTGACCACGCTCAGCAGCACACACAAACAGAGAGACAGATTGGAACACACTGAAAAGGAGTAACACCACGTGTGGTTGACATTCATGGTACCCAGAGGATGAATCCATATGATCTTATTATCTGGTGCCACCAACAGGTTAAAGTTTTTCTATATTCAGCAAAATCTATGAACATCTTCTACGTGTATCGTCAACTTTTGTAATGATTCATGGTTCCCAGATGATAAATCCTGATAGGTTTGTCCCTGACTTTTTTTTTCCAGTGGCACCATGAGGTTGACATTCATGGTACCCAGAGGATGAGTCAATATGGACTTTAGCGAGCTCCCAACTTTTCAACTAGTGAAATATATCAACATGAATTGTCAATATATCAACATGGATTGTCAACTTTTTTTAATGACTCATGGTTCCCAGATGATAAATCCTGATGACTTTGCTGAGCCTCTGACTTTTATCTAGCGCCACCATGAGGTTTGTAGTTTTAAGTCAAATGTGTAGACAGCTATTGGATAGATTACCATAAATATCAACGTCCTCACATTCATGTTCCCCTCAGGATGAACTTTAGTCATCCAGTAGTAGCTTTTTATCTAGCGCCTTTTTGCACATTGCTATCTCATCGTCTTCTCACTCGTGTAAACTTTTTTTTTTTTTGTGTCCAAGGTCGGGCTCAGGAGGTGTTTGTGGAGAGCTGCTTGCAGCAACAGTCGAGTCGAAATAACCTTGTGCATTCGTTGACACACCTAAACCAACAACACATCCATTTCGAGCTTCAGTTACTAAAAATAAACGAGAACAAATAAATAAGCAACAAGGACGCGATTCATGAAGGCGACCACTTCCTAGCATGGTACCCAGGGTCAATATTTTTAGCTGAGATTGTACGCTAACTTCAGGTGGAGGAAAGATATATTCTGCAAACAGCTTCAGACATCTCAAACATAGGAACCCCACTCAGGATTTTTTAAAATCACGCTAGACCCTGCAGGTGAACTTAAACAGACACACTGACTCTGGACTGGAAACCATAATTTGAGCTGTGGATACATGATGGAGAGTAGAAGCACTACAGACATAATATCAGAGGGTGTTAATTATTGTTATATACTTGGTAATAAACCAATTTCTGTCTGAACAGGTTTTCTTTCTGGGAGTTAGAGGAAGTACCACAGAGCTAATGATTCTCACGTTACAAGGTTAATTATTTCAGTCCGTTTCCAAAGACAACACCAACAATATTTTGAGTACAGCTCAGAACCCAGAGTGTAAAATATAGACCACAGTGCTGAGATAAACAGAGATTCCTGGACACACTGCGGCGCTCTATAACTAAATTATAGGTGAAATGGTCCAGTGATGGTGGGAGTAGTCAGAATAGTATCAGCTGACAAACATTTCTTCATCTTTATCACTCTGACATTTCCTCTGCCTCCTCCTCAATCCAAACTATTTGTGGAAGACTCTGCTACAAGTAAATGTCCTGGATTCAAAACTTGTATAAAAGGTACAAAGTAGTAAGCATTAGCAACAGATTATTATAAATGATGCTTCAACATGTAATGAGCATGTTAATGTCGTAGCTGGTCAAGGTAGAGATCATTTTAGGTATTTCATGTACTGTTGGATAGTTTATCTACAGCAATGCCTCATATTTTATGAGACAATCACACGTATACTTCCCTCTGAGTGGAGTAGAAATATTAAGTAGCAGAAGTATTGAAAAGTATAATGTGATTCATATCCTCTGTGTATATTCAGATACACAGAGGGACACAAAAACTAAATTTCCACGTGTTAACACGTCACAGTGGGTGGAAAACACAGGTGAACGTAAATGAATGATGGCTGAATTCCATTTAGCTGCTTTGGTTTCCAGGTTTTGTGCATGCTCCCTCCCTGCCACACCCAGTCACCATATTAATCTATATTTAAAAATTAATTAAAATATATTAACTTGTAGGGAACGGTTTCTGGGTGATGAGCAGGTGTGTTTGAGTTATATAGTATATAAATACATATAGATACTTCACCTGGAAGACTGATGGATGGGCTACAGTTGGTCTGAATGTGCAGTCGTCCTTTATTTTGGTGACTAAAATCACGTTTTAGTTCCCAAAATAAGTTAGTCATTAAAATCAGCTTTTGGTTCCCAAAAGATTTTAGTCACCATACCCAATCACTGTGGCCAAAATCCTTTAGGGTGACTAAAATCTTTTTGGAAGCCAAACCAGGTATCCATTTGGGGATATTGACTTTGTTTTGCTGAACTAATATTTTTATATTTAAGGACTTTTCTTTTCTCCTGTTAGACAGCGAGGACGGTTCATACATCAGTTTATACACAGTCTGTTTTTTCATATGGTCGAGGAGACCTCTAGTGGCTAAGTCAGGATAGTTCAAAGTTTTAGTGAGTTTACATATTATCACAGCTGCTTTGAACTCAGCTCATGTTCACTGACATGATTATCACACTGACATACTCTCACTAAAGTCATCATCACACCTGATAAATGCCGTAAACTGAGGCCAAACAAAAACAAAATGAAGGTCTGAAAACACGGTACAATTAAAGATAAGGACAGTGAGAGATTAAGAAACAAGACAATATAAAAATACAAGATAATAAAAGCAATTGATTAATAATTATTGATTAAATAAGACTTCAATCAAAAATAAAACATCTCAGGCATCTTTAGGCTTAAACTTCTGCCTCTTCGATCTAAGGCTGCAGACTGGCTCGTAAGAGATTGACATCTGACCCAGACGTGCTTTAAAGGTCATCAGTAAAATCTTAAAATCTATTCTAAAAACAAACAGGAAGCCGGTGGAAAGAAGCCAGGATTGAAGTGATGTGACGTCGTCTTTTAAAACCAGCAAGAAGTCGAGCTGCTGCGTTCTGATCAGAAATCTGTGAGACTGGATTTATGTATTGACACGGTCCTATCCTCTGTATTTGTTGCTATTTTTGTAGGAACCTGATTTAGTCAATAGATTTTGTAGAACTGAAACTTGCACATCATGAGAACTTTGATGATTTCAGTATTTTTCATGTATTTAAAGCTGCACTTAACAAGATTTTTGGGCCTCCCGCCCAATGCCAGGTAGGATCGGCTCCGGCACAGTGCGACCCTGATGAAGGATGAGCGGTTACAGAACTGACTGTGACTGTGGAAGTGACTCAACGAAGAAAAATTAACAGAACCTACAACGAAGAAACTGAACTGAATAAATCACATGTGATCTTTATGGTGTCTTCTTCTTCTGAGGCAGGTAGCACCTGGAGGACTTGGACGTCTTTCTAAAAAAGCCTAATGGGACAGAGCCATTGAGGCCTGTTGAACTGGACAGAATATGAAGACGCTTATTTGGATGTTAACTGAACAATTTGAATATTATAAGCACGCCCTGTGATTCGAAGGGTATTGTGTGAAAATAAATGTGAACTGTGAATGTGGTGGGACGAATTGTGATGCAAATCCGAAAGGGCAGATGGGAAGTCCTGCAGCCTCCTCCTCCTCCTCCTCCTCCTCCGGCACACAGACCTACTTTACGCTGCTCAGATGTGACAGAGGTCGAGGAGCTCCGTGCTGCAAATCAAAGGACATGGAGACAAATACTGCTTTGATTTGATGGAGGATGAAATAAATATGTGAACATAGAAACATGGACGTTGTTTCAGTGCCACCTGCTGGACACACTAACAATCCCTGGCCTTTCTAACAGCTGTCCCCAGACACTGTATGTCTGGACAGATTTGTCTCTAATTGGGGCGGCTCAGAGTCCTCTGGGGAGGGCAGAGAGTTTTGTCCTTGACCAGAATCTCTGCCGCCTTCCACGCACGTCCAAGCACGACAGCTTTGACAGACTGAACAAGCCCGAGTGCTCTTAGAGATTCACTAACATTACGACTGACTGACCCGACTGTCATGTCTGCAGCGTTTTCTTGACACTTGTAATGAGTCCAAAGGCCAAGTCGTCAAAGTCTTTCGTCTGAAGTTTCCGGGACTGATCGCTGAGAATCTGACAGCACCGTCACAACTTTGTGCTCAGGAAGTTTGACTCTGGTTATATGGCAGTTTTTTTTGGACACCAATTAAGGGAAATCTTAAAGCAAGAGTTTGGGGAATATGCTCGTTTGCTTAATATAAAGGCTGGTAATGTCGGGAATCAGCAAGCCTGGCTCTACCAGCATCTCTTAAGCTCACAAAGTAGTATGACAAGACTGTGAGAAGTCACTGCACTCAGCCAAGATATAGTCCAACACAAAGCCACAAGTTGCTTTTACACTTTTTATGGATTAAATAAGATAAAACACGTTAATCATTGAGCTTTAGCAGACCTGACAGGTGGAATTCAGTTTAACAACTGCACCGTCTCCTATTGGGAGGACAGCCGGGAAGATCATCCGGGTCTCTCTCCCCTCTGTCACGGACATTTACAACAGCAAAGCATTGCAGATGATCCATCTCACGCCTCCCACAGACTCTTTTCCCTGCTGCCTTCTGCAAGAAGTTTGAGGACCAACGCTTCCAGGATGGGAAACAGTTTCTTCTCACAGGCTTCTCAGATTGTAAATGTAAACTTGCACATTATGTCCATGCACATCGCACCTTTTTTACCTGCTGCTACTCAACTGTTTAATCCAATATCTACCTCTCTACTGTACATATATGTAATGTCAAAGTATTTCTTGAATACTGCAGCATGTGACGCTTTACAGCCGTTTGGGGTAAAGCCATTTCCTGTTTCAACATGATAACGAACCTCTGCAGAAAGCAAAGTTAATAAAGGAAATGTTTGTGTAAGAATCCAGACCTCAGTCCCCCACTGAGCCCCTTTGGGATGAACAAACTGTGAGCCAGACCTCTACCTCCTAACATCGAGTGTTTGAATGAGATGTCGAACAGTTCACAGACGGGTGTAAATGACGCCTTTGGGTAGATGGTGGAGACTTAGAAGCTCAAAAGCTGCAAATCAGGAACAGAAGTATAACTGTTTACACACTAATGAGCATGTAACGGAAAAGAAAGGAGAGTCAAAAACTGTTATGATGAGGCTGATTTTTACCTGCCCGAACACTTCACCGCCTGCTGCTCATCATCCAATACAACCTATGAAAAAAACGTCTCTACCGCCCAGATGCCTCCACATCATTCGCTCTCCTCCTGCTCTGTGTATTTTTGGCTTTGCGTCAAGATATCCACCTACCACGTCCGGCCCTGTGTCGTGTTTGTTCCTGTTTTAGGTCCAGCCCTGCACCTGCACCTGCACCTGGGTCTGTTGATAAAACACTGCACGTTTCATTTGAACCACAACCACAAGGTGTTGCTAACTGGCAAAGACACCACATGTTGTTTCAGTTCAGTAGTTGACAGTTGACAGCAAAAGCAATAGATTATTCTATTCTGTTATATTATTAGTGAGTAATAACTCAAAAGCCGTTTGAATCTAATTTCCCAAGAGATATAAAGGATTTCTTTTAGCCCCCTGGGACTCGATATGGAGCTCAAAACATCTGTAAAGATCTCCTGGAGGAGCCACGAACACATGACTGAAGCACTGCAGCTGTTTCTGTGTTTCAAAGTCAAAGAGAAATATGCCAAAGCTCCTTTTTTTTTAGTCAGTAAGCAACAGATCTGGGCAATGGAAGAGGACACAGAAGAGCAAGTCACACACACACAAGGCAATGATGCTGATGAGGTTTCAGAGGAAGGCGTTGCTATTATTCATGTTTTGATTACTCTGGCACTGTGAACAGGAATCCATCCATCATCTGTCGCTGTAACTGTATCCTCATCAGGGTCACAGCGGGGCTGGCGCCGTGGTACACCCTGAATAAGTCACCAGGTCATCACAGGGTGGAAACAATAATTCTTTAAATATGTATATCAACACCAAATATGTAGAAAACTATTAAACTAGCACCTTCTTTGTAGGCTCGAACTTCAGAATTACTAGAAAACATTTTTATTACATCAAATAGTTTTATGTTGTTGTGCATGATCAAATAAATATTTCTGTTGAAGTCATAAACTCATGTGTGTGTTCACATACAAGTCATTTGTATTTTCCGGCTTCACTTTGCTCTCAGTGTACAGACATAGAGACATATATGCAGCTAAAAACAAGGCACAGCAGACAATAGAGTGAGACAACAGTGCAAAGGATGATAAAGTAAATACTTTATGTAGCTGGTAGCTTTATGGATGTTTACATGTTTAAAGAACAAAAACTGAATTTAAACAGAGAGAATAAATAATTTACAGGTACAGTGAACGTCTGAGACATCTTGACACTGTGTCTGTTAACTGTTAATCATTCCCTGTGAGACCCAGTGACGGTATAAAGAATGGACACCTCCAGGCTCATCTAAAAAACTTGATCATAGATCATTGGTGGACATTGGCCACCTGTCAATCAAAGCGTCCACGCTCTTAATCCTGCATAACTTTAAACTTTTAGTCACTTTTTATTTCATTTATTAACCTATTTATATGCTGGGTTATTAGTTTATTTCATTTATTAACCTATTTATATGCTGGGTTATTAGTTTATATGTGTTTATGATTGATAGAACATTCAGGAATAATGGAATAATTTATAAATAATGTATAAATAGTAATAGTTTTTGTCAAAAGTAGCTTTTTTTATTGCATCATTCTTGCAGTTTACTCATTATCTCCTCTGTTATTTCTTAATTCTCGCAAATTTTTGTGGGGTGAAAATGATCTATTACACAATTATTGTGAGAAAAATTGGCAGACCCGCCTGGTTGAAGCCTTAATATAATGTGAACAGGTGAGTTGTATATAAATTCACCCTCAGTACAGTTGTCATGAACGGGGAAATTAGCTACAGAGACCAAAACTGTTTTTTGTACCAGGCTGTAAACATGTTTATTTCTGCTGTCTAACATGGGGACTTATGGAGACTGACTCACTTCTGGAGCCAGCCTCAAGTGGACGTTTGAGGAACTGCAGTTACTTGGTTAGAGCTCTGACAAACAAACAAATACAATATATAACTTATGGATGTCTGTATTTAACCATGCTTTACAGCTGTGGTCCAAACAAACTGAACAATCATGTTAATGAGCTTTAGGAGGCAAATCTCCATGAACAACAATGAGAGTTATTATTCCTTCATAACAGCATCACTCTGTAATAAACGAACTCTCCTCCCTGTCACCAAGTCAGCACATTCCTCAGGGGCCATTCAAAGAATGTTGCATCTTCTGCAGCCACACTTTGCTTCACTGTGTAACGGTTTGACATAATTAGCCCCGGCGGTAAAGCTCTCATCACATGGGTGCAAAGCTGCTGCCATCCAGGGCCGATAATCCTTCTACATACTCTTAGCGCACAGGTGATAATGCATACACTGTCTGCTGGTGCTGCTCCGTGCTGGGGCCGTCCAGCCTCTCACTTTGCTGAACGGTCATCGAGCACTTGACGGTGCTTTTTTGTGGTGGGTGTATGAAAGAAGAAAAAAAAGGCGTGTCCCGGAGCCATGCATATAATAGCCAGACGAGCCGCGGTAGGGTTTGGCTCCCCAGTCCTCAGCTCTCTGTGCACCAGCAGACTCACCGGCAGCCGCAGGCTCTTTACGATGGCCGAGCTCTCATCTGAACAAGTGGTATTCAACAAGCCAAAGGTACGTTATCGTTTCAATAGAAAGGTGATGAATTATAGCCTCGGGCACGTTTTCCTGGATTTTTACGCACGTTGTTTGTGCGTAAAAAATAAAAACACCCCGAGTCCCTGTGGCAAGAAGAAGCGCACTGGATGAACATGTAAATAAAGAAATTAAAAATATATAATCAGGACACTTTGATTTAGTCCTACCGCTGCCACAGTGTGTGTGTCTGTGTGTGTTTGATACACAGTAAACACAAGGAAGAGCTTTTCTGTTGCTGGCATGTGAGGACCCGGCTTTAAACCGAACACCGCGGTAAAAACACAAGTTCACCAGCCGCTCTCTTGTTTTTTTGTTTTTTTGTTTTTTTTTGTAGGAGTAATTCAAGCTGCCATGCAACAAAAGAAATGAAACTGATTCCTACACTTCAAATCTGCTTTTTAATTATTTAATTATTTATTCTGCATGAATGCATGCTCGTGGATTCACCTTCTTTAATCCATGCCTCTGAGCTTCACGCATCACCATGTTTCTCTGTGTGGACTTCCTATATTTGCTACTAGAGGCACCTGACTTGCATCACAAAGCCTTAAAGTGAAATGCACACAGCCATGACATGCACACTATAGACTTTGGAGTCTCTGAAATGAGTGACAGTGGAGTGGAAAGAGATATATACTGTACAGCACTCATATAAAGGCTCTGTTGCAACACAGCGTGTGACAGGAGAGACTTCTGGGAGTGCTGGCTGCCTGCAGAGATAATATCATTAAATATTAATTTGCTGTTGTAGAATTGATACGACTCCTGGGCTCACTGTCGCAGCAACCTTCACCAGCTCACTATCCCTGCTTCATATATGCTGTTTGTGTCACTTGTGCCTGTATCTGGCAACATCAACAGATTTCAGGTTTTATAATTTCCTGGTAAATGATTAAAAAGTTGTTTGTATACTAATTTTGCAGCTTGATACAGTCTTTAAGTGACAAGGCTGATACGATTGTACAAAAAAAAACACAACTTCATAACTTTATCCAGTGGAACTGGATCATATTTTACATGTAATATATTCTCAAAGGCTTCCTGAACAACAAACAGCTTTAGCCTAAAGACTTGCTGAAGTATTTAACTGCTTATTAACTCCTGAAACTGCATCTGGCTGCTAACTGTGTCTGCAGATAGCAGGGGACCATTTTACAGGAAACACCTAAATTTACCAAGTTAAACATGGTTCAAACATGTTTAACTAAGAATGTTTAACTTGCAGAAAATTTGAATGTTGCATTAAACAGTTGCGTCACCTTCAGTGACGTGCTTCTCATTCACAAGATATGAACTTCCTGCATGTCATGGTTTCTCAGAATTGCCTAACGTCGCCTATTTGGGGAGTTGATCGCTGATTCCTTTCTTGCGAAACAGATTTGTGCATATGATGCTGCATATAGTACATTCAGTCACAATAACAGAGCGCTGAAATGCAGATATACATCCATCTAACATCCGCTCTATGAGTTACCACAATGCACACGAAGCTCTGCGTGTACTGAGAGAGCAGCCACAGGATATCCTGAACTTGAAGATGCATTAACCAGCTGTCTGCTGTCTGTGAGCAGCTCTGATGCTTCACTGAAGAGATGTAAATAAAAGGGGGACGCTCAAAGTTCACATTATGTCTGGTTGTAAACATTACGTAGAACCAGGCGGCTTCTTGCTCGCTCACTCTTTCCTTTTTCTTGGCTTCTTCTGACAACGTCCTCTTCGCTCTCTTCACCTCTGTCATTATGTCCATAGAGGAGTTACATTGCCCGCTTGCCCAGCTCCGATTCTGGCACGACACCGGCTCTGCATTTACCCACATCTGGGCCTGTAGACCTCCTCTTCTTCGTCTTCAAACACTAACGCTCCCTGAAGTTTACTTCACTGTCCATCAGGAAACTCAGAGAGAGTTGAGGCATCAGAGCGAAAACCAGAAAACATTTCCTCCATCCATTTTCCATTTCTCTATAAATACGATACAAACGTTACATAATGAGGCTTTATTGTAGATGATAAAGGAGCAGGAGGTTATAGGTTAACAGTTATTTTATTGATTAATCAACTATTTAAATCATCAGAAAGTTACCCTCCGAGTCTGCTGAACATTCTGTTTTTATTATGCAATAAAATCCAAAATAACACAGTACACAGGAAGTGGAATGGGAAGTTGAGCGTTACAGAGGGTCATGAGTTCACTTCAGGTTTGACGTGAAACCTCCTGACGCCTGCTCACGTTGAAGCTGCAGTTGCTTTCAGGACATTTGAGAAAAAATAAGGTCAATACAAACACTGAGCTGAAGTGGAACATTACTCACTCGCAGTAAATACATAAATAAACGTTTCACTCAAATATGTGTTCCTTCTCTTGTCCAGTCAGATGGACGACAAGCAGCATTCAGCATCTGTAATCATTCCAGCTTCATGTCCAAGAAGAAGAAATATACTTATTTTATTACATCCCACCCTGATCGCTCCTGTGAGGCTCTGACTGGGAATCATTTTTCTCCAGGAGATCCTTTCAGCTCGACCCGTGTTTCCAAATTTAACTGAACATTTCAACAAAATCAACAGATGTTGACGATATTAGACCCTCACTGTGGTCATGAGTAAAACACTGTTGAGAAACAGTGTGAACGAATCTGTTTAAAATGTGTTCCAGACGAATATGTACAAATTGGTCTTTTTGTGATTTAGCCTCCCCTGTTTCAGAGCGCTGTGGTAAATATGGACAGCTGTACAAGTGTTAACAGCCAAACATCAATCATGATCAACAACACCCGACATAGCAGCCAGATAATATTTCTTACTAGTCCAACAACTTAAAAGTCAGTCCCAGAGTTACTCTTCACTCTTCGGCTTCTTGCTCTTTTCTACTTTTCTCTTCTTAATCTCCTTCGTCCTCTTATTATGCCCATCGAGGCTGCTGAGCTGCTGGCAGCTCCTGTTCTGGCACGACACCAGCTCCACACATTATTTGCTTGACCAGAACAGTCCAAAGCCCCATTCCTGGAAAAAAAAAAAATCAATTGAAAGCAGCAGAAAAAAAGCGAATCATCATCATTAGAGAACCGGAGATCCAGAGCATAGTTGGTGGTTTTGCTTGATGGATTTCTCTCCGACTAATCTTTGAGCTCTACTGTCCTGACACAGGCAGAAAACACTGTATTCATGTCATAAACTGAAGATTTTAGAGCATTTAACATATTTTACAACGCACAGACAAACTTAGATGATCGAGAATGAACTGAGAGGTGAGAAAAGATTCAACTGGAAACACGCCAGTGCTCCCAGCTGAGCTTTAATTTCATTTTCTTCTTCACCTTTCAGAGGAGCGTAGTTTAAGCCTCGGTTGTTTAAAGGAGGGGCGTGATTTATCCGTGTCATCTGCCGGAATAAATCACGCCTGGAAGGAGAGATGACTCCTCTGTGGCACCCGCGGCCTTTTCACCATTCCTCGCCGAGTCATGCGTTCTGCATTCATGATGGGCTGCAGCCAAAACGTTCAACTTTTTCACTTCCACCGCCACCACGACTCTCTCTCTATGCTGCTCTCTTTTTAAACACACATATATTTATATACGGCCATCTGTTTGAAAAGAATTTGCTTTAATTGACTTGATTCATTATTTATCATCGTGTGCTTTCTCATGCGCAGGTCGAGCTACACGTCCACCTCGATGGAGCCATCAGGGTGCAGACTATTCTTGACGTTGCCAAGTAAGTTAGTTCACTCTGATATTAACACACTATTATCACTGTTTGTGTTCTTTCCAGTCAATGTTTCTTCCCACATGATGAATGTCCAATGTCAAATATCGACTCACCTTCTAGCTCCTGAAGGAGATATCTGCCTCTTTAATGCTAGACTATGTCACTGATAGAAGTTTTTGTGAGTCTGCTCCATCTAGAAATGAGACAGGTGACATCATAAAATCAAAACAATGCGCTTAAAGACGCTAAAATGCTCCATAGAGCCGAGGAGAACAGCAAAGTCAGGTGATAATTCTCAGTTGGTTCGTCGCTATGAGTGACTCCCTCCAAGTTACCCATTGTCATTGGTATTATTTGGCGGCTTTAACTGCTCGAATCTCTGTGGGGCTCTGAGGTAAAATACTCGGCTAACTAAATCCTGGCTCAGTTCCAAGAGCTCCTTTTATTTATTTTTCAAGTCAACATCTCAGGCTGCAATACATCACACAAACAAAAGCTCTCTGTTGAGCAAATCAGGTTTGCTTTGGCTTCTGGCTAGAAAATGAAACATTTCAATTTCAACACTTGTCCTTGAAACCGTTTCTGTTTCCTCTCCTCTCCTTCTTCCAGGAGACGAGGCATCCGTCTGCAAGCGGACACGGTGGAGGAGATGACACGGAATATTATTCTCAAAGAGCCCGCGACCCTCACCAAGTTCCTGGGCAAGTTCGCAGAGTACATGCACGTGGTTGCGTAAGTGCTGACACGTCGCCGTAAAAAAACGGTTTCATAATTACCGGAGGTGTTTTCTTGCTGAGCAGGTGACAGGAGTGCAAAGAGCGAGATCTGAGCAATTAACAGTCAGGGTCCACCTCGTTAGTGTCACAGGAATGCTCTGCAACGAGGGTCAGAGTCCAGCTGCGCAGTCTGTTATCACACGTGCAGTTATATTATGCTATTAAGATGCATTCAGGGCCTTTTAAAAAGCAGAGTGTGTGACTTCAGGATTATGCAATGTGATTCTGTAACATGACGGCGGGGCGGGGGTGATTTCAGATTCCACACACGCAGAACGGGAACACATCACCGCTGAGATCGAGTGTCACCTCGGGCAGTCAAACCAAAAAGGAGAGTAAAGCCGCTCTTTCCGGTGTCACTCTGTCTTATTTTAGTCCTCCAGTGACAGGGCTGAGACCAAATACGGCCTTTCAGATACTCAACAGCCGTGAAAGCTTCCCAACAATGAGGGTCTGTAGTGGACCGGGCCGCAGCGCGCAGCAGTGCTGAATGGACCCTTCTGTATCGAGGCTCTTGAAAGCTGTGTGTGCAGTATGGCTTCAACAACATGAGGGAACCTGCTAGCTGAGTTCAGTTAATGCAGAATTGTTGTGTGTGTGTGTGTGTGTGTGTGTGTGTGTGTGTGTGTGTGTGTGTGTGTGTGAGGGCAGGAGAACAACAACAGGCATTCACTTTGAGTGTAAATGCTGGAAGCCGTGTTGTTGTTGTCCGTTGCTGCTGAGTCTAAAGGAAGCGACAGACTGGGATAATATTTTCACAACGCTGCTCTGTATTGTCATGCGGGCCGGGCATTTTATAAATAAATAAGGCCGCTTCCCGACATTATTAATATTTAACTCCTGAGCTGCAACTAAAGATCATTTTCGTTATCTATCTGCAGATTAGTCTCTCGATTTTATGTCTGAAAATAGTAAGAAATGTTTTTCAAACTTCAGATTTACTGTCTGAAGCTAGAAATCTTCACATTTTTATAGAACGACGATCCATTTTCAATTCATTGACTTTGTTTTTTTACACACATGGTTATGCAAAGATTTATCAGAGGAAGAAACAACCATGTGTGTTCAGATCTCGTACGGATTAATGACTCCAAACTAGGCTGAGCATAAAACAGTCGATATGTTTTATTTAAATTCACACTGACACTTCTGTAACTATAAAAACATCTTTTCTGTTTCTCTACAAGTTGATGATGAGAGAAATAAAGCCCTGCATTCGTACATCGCTGCTGTACTTGAGCAGTTTTTTTACACAAATATCTAGACTTTATACTCCCTGCATTTTGATTGGAGGGTTATTATTATACTCAAGAGCAATTCATATCACACATGACAGACATAACATGACAGAAGCAGAGTACAAGACGAGACAAGATGAAGCAGACAGAAGCAGAAATGCAGTTTAGAGAGACAAAGACTGTTTTTTACTTTCATACTTTGAGCCTGGGTAAAGGATGTGTGTCACCTCCGATGACCCATGGCACACACAGACGTCATTTATGATATTTCCATGATTCATTTTATGATACGTCATCAATTGCTGTTAATATATACCTCGAGATGCAGATGTGTGTTTAAAGCAATAAGCTGTATCGCGTCTGTAAAACTGTAAAAGCTCATTACTCATCCTGGTTCAGATGATGAATTAGCGGTGGCTAATGGTTTTATTTGTCCTGCTGAGATAAGAATGACGGGGCTCATCTTGTTTTTCTTTCTTCTCTTTCAGTGGCGACAGAGACGCCATAAAGAGGATAGCCTACGAGTTCGTTGAGGACAAAGCCAAGGAGGGAGTGATTTATGTGGAGGTCAGATACAGCCCGCATTTCCTGGCTAACGCCAAAGTGGATCCCATACCATGGGACCAGGAAGAGTGAGTGTTTATCTGAGTGGCTGCAGGCCGACGGTGAATCCTGCGTCGTGTTATATCATCGCATGTTTTTCTTGCTTTTCCCTCAGAGGTGACCTGACCCCGGATGAGGTGGTGCACCTTGTTAACGAGGGCCTCAGCGAGGGGGAGAGGGCCTTCAATATCAAAGCCAGGTCCATTCTATGCTGCATGCGCCACATGCCAAGTAATGAACTGTTCATGCTCCCGTCTGCCAAAACAACCTTGTGAGATAAGGTTCCTCACTGTACTGTCCTCTGTCCTCAATGCTCTGCCTCAGTTATTCTTATTAGATAATGCACTCAGATTTAAGAGTCGCTTCACCTCCTGAAACTTTGTGGAGGATCTGCTGCAGCACAGGGCCCCGTAAAACATATGAAAACACATAAACGCTGACCTCAGTGGCCTCCGTGATTACTTCTGTACGACAGCGAGCTGTGTGTGACGCACGATTGTTTTATTATTGTTTTTAGTTTCAGGACCAGTTCATATCAGCCACGTTTAAAGAATAATGTGATGTTACGACCATAAAAGGGTATGAAAGAAGTAACATAAGAACCAGGTTTTAAAGGTCATTAAATAAAAGTATTTTATTAAATGAAAGTTTTTAGATTGTTTTACAAACGGAGGTGAGGCAAAAGGGAACTAAGGGCGAGCGAGTGCTGTTACGAACAAACAAATATAACAAAAGAAGAACTCTAACAGAGCTTATTTCTAACTAGAAACTCAAAACGAGAAAGAAAAAACCTCACTAACGTAGTCCAACTCTAAATAACAAAAACACATCAAAACAGCACCCAAACTATGGGCTAATAGAAATACACTCTAGTGTGATCAGGATATTAATCTAAACTAATCCCTGCCCAGTCCCAACAATTCAATACACTATCCTCCACAGTTAGAATACTAACAAACGAGGCAAGCTCACAAACACCAGCCACACAAGTGAAGCCGCCACGATGCTCGGGCGGCGCGATTTAAATCCCGGTGATGCTGCTGCGGGGGCCCTCTCATTGGTGGCGCGGAAATCATGCCGCACCAATCCTGGCCTGCTCAGCTGCCGAACGTGTTGTCCCCGCCTACTCCAGTTTGGGGCCACCAGGGACCGGGAACGCCACACCTGAATTTACCTATAGTGGGAAAACAAACACTACACACACACATATATGCGCAGGGCGAAACGGCGACGGCCGTAACAGTGAACAGACTGGAACATAAATATGAATTTCGCAGTCTGAGAAAAGTCAGGGCATCACCAACATCACCAGCATTCATCCTCTGATGCTTAAAACCAGCACTGTCAAACTGATGTTATGTGCTATAATAGTACTATTAGAAGTAGTTGCAGTAATACCAACAACAGCAGGTGTATAAAGTCTGTAACCGTGGTAACACGAGATATTTCTACGAGCAGCAACACGAGATAAGTCTGTTGCTCGATTCATGCAGCTGCTTCCTGTGTAACCACGCAGCCGAGTGCATATTCATATCTGCCGTTACACATACTTCCTGAACTTACAGAGGATATCTGATTTTGTCATTAGAGATCATGAGCCGCTATTTTAGGAAAACGACGAATCCCACAAGCTGCAGCAGCGTAACACAGTTAACATGCAGTCTGATACTTCAGTGCAGTGTTTTATACCTGTATGCAAATTAATCTAGATAAAATCACGCATGAGTGCTATGTAGAAGTAGGCGATGTTTAATAAGAGTCAGGAAACGATGCAGCAAATTACAGAAGAAGTTGGATAGAAGAAATATGCTCTAAGAGTTAGATAAGAACACTGATGCCGCGCATGCCAAGCATAACTAACATAACACAACTAGTAGCTCCATATTTACAGACTTAAGAGTGGTATCAAACTCTTGGCCCTGGTTACTGTCAGTCAGACAAAGACAGCTACTGCCACATTTTGTTTAAACAGCAAGAAGCCCAGCTTTCAGCCTTTTATTCCACCAAGCTCTGCCAACAGCTAAAAGTCCCAGATTTACTCTTGTCCAGCTCCGGTTCTGGCACGAAATCGGTTCCCACCGCATCCTATTGCTGAAAATCTCGTCTTCCCGTCTTGATCCAAAACATCTGTGGTACAAACACTAACATCCCCTCGGTGCTCTGAGCTCACAGTCCAGCTAACAAACTGAGCTAACAGCAGCTACAGTTTACTTCACTCTCCATCAGGAAACATGTTCTCCATAAAATATGATCCAGTTTCACCAGAATCAGTGAAAAATAATAAACTTTGGGCTCCCGACCCAGAGCCCAAAGTTACACAGTGTGAGAACAGACGTACGAATGACAGATTAAAGGTCAGTGTAGCATCAACAGGATTTAAAGTCTGTTAGTTCATGAGAGAATTGTTGCTTTAATGTCGTCTTGTGCTTCTCGTAGCTGTAGATTGATGCAGAGTGATGAAGCATGATGCTCAAACTGCATCATCACGTTTCATAGATTCATCATCTGCATGTGTGTGTTTGAATGTGTGTGTGTGTGTGTGTGTGTGTGTGTGAATGGGCAGGACCATGGTGATAAGTGTGTGTTTTTAAACTCTCTCTCAGGCTGGTCCATGGACATCGTGGAGCTGTGTAAGAAATATCGCCACGAAGGAGTGGTCGCCATCGACCTGGCGGGTGACGAGTTGCTCAACTGTGAAGCCAATCCAGAACACAAGAGCGCCTACGAGGTGAGCGTGTTGGAACTTAAAACGCCGACGGACAATGAACGCTGAAGGCGTGTGGGAGATTAGAAAGGCGTGGGCTGTGATGCATCTCGATACTGCTTTGTTTTATTTAATTACAGCCCCACATGCCACGCAGCAATAACCTGTACTGCAACCTCAGCAATAATGGAAATAATAATAAGCGAGGTCAGCTGAATGACGGCTTGTTTTGCAGCTGAGTGTCCCTGACACACAGTGTAAAAACAGTACTGCTTATCTTGACACTGAAGCAAAGCAAAGCATGTTTTCTATTTATTTATTAATAACACATATTGTGTCAGTTTTATGCTGTTTATTGTCCAGCTCATGTTCCCACAGGCTGCACGCTCATCGAAATATGAACACGATTAGACGCTCCAGCAACTTTCAGGAATCCTTAGAAAGAATTTGAAGCTCTTGTCTTGTAGCCACAGAGAGGACGGATTAACCGTGAGATGTTCTTTGAATGGCCTCAAACTGGAGTCAGGACTTTAAAAAAATCTTGTGTAACAACTTAAAACTAATTTCCTCTGAAGCTCTGAAGTCTAATTTGGTTCTCAGCCAGCGTTTATTGATGAATTCAGAGAACGTCGCAGTAAGTAATCACTCTCGCCTGTCAGACCGTAATGAATGTGGTAGATTAATCAGTTAATACACTACAGCGCTGGACGTGGACCAAGTCTTACATGAAATTAATTACTTGCACGGATAAAGGAAGGGTAGAGGTGACAGCGCGGGTATAGTTCATAATATTTAAGCTCAATTCTTCACGCTGAATTAACCGTCTGCACCTGACTCTGTCTGTTTTGGCTTTTCTGTTTTTTGTTTTTTTTAATATCTTGTCTTCATGTCAGACAATCTCGGTTTGCCACAACCACAATAAACAAGCCAAACAGAGGTTTGTCACCGTGGCAACAATAACCACCAACCGACACACACACTGTGAAATATCAAGGGGAATACTCGGAGCTGTTGTTTGAGTGTTAACCTCCCAAAGCAGGTAACGGTGCAAAGGTGAGCAATAATAAAAGTCATTCAAGGCACACAGCTTTGTCAATGATTCATAAACTGACCATAAAATCCAAATAGTTCTTCAGAGCTGCTGGAAGTATAGTATTTGTAGATGTTTCACATCTTTTGTTGACCGGCTCCGTATCCGTCAAAAGCAATTAAACACCAATAATGCTGTAAAATGATTTTTCATGCAGTGCGTTTCCCGCATCACGTGGCAACTTGCACGAGCTCAGTCAGGACGGGAAACAGAAATGATTCAGTCACGACTCAACTATGCGTCCTCCAGTTTCAGTCTCTCTTTCATTTGTCACTGTAGACACTGTTGTCCTAACAGTGGCAGAGAGGATCCAGGACACACGTTACTTTTGTGGTGTGTCTTTGCTTTCCTTGGTTTTCAAATGGGTTGAATCGTTTCTGCCTTCAGTGTTTGAGAACGCCGATCTTTTCTTTTACGTCGTCCACCAGTTCAAATTAATGAAATGAACCAAATTACTTAAATTTTAGTGTAAGTGATCCGAGTCAGTAAAAAGACTCGAACTTCCCAACACTAGTGTGAACGGATGTTTGCCTCTGTGTGTCAGCTCTGTGATGAACTGGTGATTTTGGGCGTACGGAAGATTTTTGTCTCAAATTGTCTCTGAGATCCAGTTTTAATTGAAAGCCTTTCTTTATAAACTTATTTAATTAAGATAATTTTATCTGCTTGTGTGTATGAAATACAATTTCATGTTTGTTTGTATGATTTGAGCAAAAATGTATAGTTTACTTTCTCGCATGTTTTCCTCCTTCCTCGAGTGATGTCTGGTTTTGATAGCCACATGAATACACTTTATTATTCCTATTGTGCAGCTACAATATTATGCAGAGGTGTAATTTCGCCGTGGTGTGAGGAGGTTTTTGTAAATCCTGTCGAGCTGAATCGATATTGATGGAAGAAACAGGGACGTGCTTCAATTATTAACAAGAACACGGAGCAGAGTCCACGCTAAGATTGAGAGTTATCTTCTTAACTGCATGACCTCGAGATACACACTAGATTAAGCAAGCCACGGTCGGTGCGTCCAAGGTGAAAAACACTGAAATAAAAACAGATGATTAAAGCAGTGTGATGACAAAGTACAAAATAACGTGTATCCAGGGGAAGAGTGAAGTGTTTTCTTCCACAGCAGAGCAACATCTTTCCCCCCTGCCCTGATGAGAAAATGCTCCTTGTTTAGATGCTGCAGCGCTGCAGATGTGAAATCCAGATGTTTGGCTGTGCTGATGTGTTGCATGATTGATTCTGTCGCTAGGAAGCGGTGCGTTCTGGCGTCCACAGGACGGTCCACGCTGGAGAGGTGGGGCCGCCGTCTGCGGTGAAGGAGGTGAGCTGCTACAACAATAACATGGGACATTTCTGAACAGGGTGGTAGAGTCACCGGAGAGTCTTAATCTGTCCTCAGAGAACAATCAAGTCACGCACTAACAACGAGAAAACAGGGAGACGAGAACAACAAGACGTGAAGGAGTACATGAACAAATACATGCGTGTGGATGCGAGTCTGTGTCCGTCTCTGCCGCTGTGTCTTTGTGTAAAACTAGAGTACGTCTCAATGGACGGCCACTGTCGTAATAAGAGGCCGCTCTCTAAAGAGGCCATCCTTCAAAGTGACAGTTCAGCTATGCCACAACAGTTGTGTGTGTGTGTGTCTCTAGAAATAGCCTGCAGATTCTGCTGACATGTACAACAGAGGATTTTTTTTGGTGTGTGTGTGGTTTTCCAACCTTTTTGCGTGACCCCCACCGTGTGTTTATTTGATATTTTAGGCTGTAGAAGTGCTGAAAGCTGAGCGGGTTGGACACGGTTACAGAACCCTTGAAGACCAAGTCCTGTACAAGAAGCTGCTGGCTCAGAACATGCACTTCGAGGTGAGGAGCTCAACATTTTCATCCAAAAAACTGAATCTCAACAAAGGTTATACACTTCTACAGGAATCTGACACTGATCCTTTAAGAAAGTAGGATTGTTTCATCAGGTAATTAGTGATACGCTGACCCCTAGTGGAGCCTGAAAGAAGAAAACACTGCAGTGAGGAGGTTTTGTCAGTGCTGCCTGTGCTCTTCTGATTGCAGGTGTGTCCTATTTCCAGCAAGCTGACAGGTGCCTGCGACCCAGACTTCACCAAGCATCCCGTCGTCACGTGAGCTGCATTTTGTTTTAAGTGATAGTCGGGGTAATTAACCTGCATTAAAAAAAAAAGGTAGATTTGCGGGCCACCTTTTATTCATTTTTATTTTGGGTTTCATCACTTCCTTTGTGCAGGTTCAGGAAGGACAAGGCTAATTACTCCCTGAATACAGACGACCCTCTGATCTTCAACTCGAACCTGCACCTCGACTACAGCATGGCGCACAAATACATGGGATTCACTGAGGAGGAATTCAAACGACTGGTGAGATCAAGTGCATGCATAATTATAGCGGCGCCTCACAGGATGAATGTGGTTTTGAAATGATAGCACGGGGTGTAGATGCCCCGTGCATGGCAGTGCCTTTCTCAGTTATTAATTAAAGCATAAAAGAAGCTCTGCACACAAAAGGCCTCAGCTCTTATTTTAACTTGAAGGATTGTGCTTCATTGTTCATCCTCCATCAGGTCTGTGTATGGATTTCACAGTGCATCATTAAAGGTGTTTTGAAAACAGTACATGGTTTAATGGTGGGTTAACTGTCAGTGACTCTTTTGCTGTTTTGTCACTACCGCGTGGCGACGGTGAGCTCAGTAGGTGGAGCGTCCGTCCCAATGTTTAAGGGGCTCGGTCCTTTCTGCAGCGGCCCAGGGCTCGAGTCCGACCTCCGTCTTTCACTCCTGTCAATCTTCAAGCTTGAAAAAGCCACAAAAAAAAAGGCAATTTCTTGTCTGCTGATTTAAATCTTTTCTTTCTGGTTAGCTCAAAGTTTCGTAGTCATTTCAAGATAAGCAAACCAGGGAGGGACGGGGCCAAAGTTGGCCCACCCTAACGTTCGATTTGGCTTTAAAAAATAACAAAAATCTCAGGTTATGCTGTTTCTGTGGGGTAAAATGCTCTTTAAATATTAAGGACCCCTAATTCTGAATTATTCTTCATAATCTGAGCACGGAGGGTCGAGTGACACTTTGCATCTTTTGCTTTTGGCCCATGGCCTCCCCCATTAAGTTTGTGCACCCCTGCATTAAACACACTGATGGTATTGAGTTCATTAGTACATTCAGACTGTTGCCAGTCCAAAGCTGTCTCATTTAGTTAAGTAGCACTCATTCAATTTCAACTCAAGTTTTATTTATGTAGCACCAAATTATATCAGAAGTTATCTCATACAGCAGGTCTAGACCAAAAAATGATTAATAGCTCAGCAGACGCTTATCTGTAAAAGTTATCACGCCGTGAATATTTCTGTGGATTTTAATATGCCTTTAACCCAGAAGTAACTTCCTGTGAATCAGCAGTTTCTGATTCTGTCAGTGACAATGGTGATTCAGTAAAGTCAGTTTATTTTAGAGATTCATTGATTGGTAGAACGTGCACCTACTGCATCACAGCTGAAAGTCCCGGGTTATACACAGTTCCCTTATTTCAGGGGCTCAAAAGTAACTAGACGAATCAACATATTCATAAATAAAATGTTGTTAACACTTTGTCGAGAATCCTTTGTAGACAACAGTTTCTTGAAGTCTAGAGTACATGGACATCACCAAATAACGCTGGGTTTCCTGCTTTGTGTTGCTTTGCCAGGCCCTTTATTACAGCTGTCTTCAGTTGTTACGTGTTCGTGGGTCGTTCAACCTTAAGTTTTGTAGAACGTGTTCCCCCTGTATCAAGGCTAAAAGTCCTGGGGTCTCCTTGTCTTTTTATCCAACAAACCAGAAGATTCCACAAAATATCTCTTAAAATATTTGTTGTCTAAAGGTTGAGGTGAATCCGGCAAAGCTAAGCTGACCGGCTGTATAGTGACATCAATCTTCTCATCTCTGCACCTTTTTAAAAGTCATGAATTATTTGGATGTACCTTCATTGACTTCTTGTGCTTTACAGAACATCAGTTCTGCAGAGTCGTGCTTCCTGCCTGAGACGGAGAAGAAGGAGCTCCTCTACAAACTCTACGAGGCCTACGGGATGATACAGAGAACTGCCTTTTAACCCTGACGAGGAACTCCGAGGAGGCAACTAACCCCAGGGACGAACCCGCTCTGAATCTCCCAACCAAGACACAAAGGAATGTCTCATTCGTAACCAGACACGAAGCCTTTAGAATAAATATATATATATCAAATATGATGTCTCTCATATGGCTGCTGCCTTCACATCACACGAGTCTGATCAGTATTCCATCAATGTTTTTATTTTTTTTTAGATAGCTTTTAATACTTTAAGGTTACGGCGAGGATCCGGAGGATGGGCATGCTGTAAGTGTTTCTGTTCCATGAAAAACTCGTGTTTACATCAGGGAAGTTTCTGTCGGCCTGTTCGGGAAGGACTAAGGGAAGTTGTTTACTCCGTTTACTGAACATCCATTCTTTGGTTGAAGGGTTTAAGTGAAGGACTCCACGGTGTCAGTGTCCGTTTCTTTATTCTCTACATGTAAAAGCTGCATGAAACCTCAGGAAACAGCTCAATACCAAAATTGTAGTCTTACATTCAAACACTAGGTGTCACTATATTGCCACCTCCATGGACAAACCACAGCTGATTTTAAAAATGTGGTTTTACGTTTGGGGATTTACTCTTAATTCTTTTCATGTGTATATTTATTTAAAAAGAACAAACTTTCATTTATAACAGACACATTTATGACACTTATGACAAGCATCTTTAAACGTAATAAAAGCTGAATGAAACCATCCTGCGTGTCCAGCTTTTTCTTTACGACGATCAAACTGTGGCACATGACCTTCTTGTGCTGGTAACCTAAATCATCTGTTTAATGGTCTGAATGACATTAAACTAAAGATATGGATGGAATGTTACTGAAAATACGCATACATCCATGATTAGTTATGAATTAAATAAATGGAAGAGAAGTGCAGATCAGGAGTAATACTTTTCCACCAAAGGAGCTCTGGTTCTTGATTCAAAAGTCAATCTTCTTAAAAGGTCCAGTGTGTTAAATTAAGCGGCCTTTATTTTCAGAATAGAATATGTTTTCACGCACGTGCAATCACCTGAAAATAAGAACCTTTTAATTTTACATGTTACTTTTGTTACTGGTCTTGAGGGTGATGTGATTGTCAGCGATCACACCACTAGATGCAACTAAATTCCAGGGTTATGCCTAGTCAGGCACGGTATTGGTTGAAGATGCAGTCACATCTCCCTTTACTTAAATCTCTCTCTCTCTGGATGCTGCTGTGATCCTGCACGACATCCACTACACATATTACTACTGTCATTATTGCTGCCATATCTCCATTACAGTTTATAGTTAATGATTTGCTGCCGCTGTGCATCTGTGTCTCTTTATCTCTATCACAGGTTCCACTGCTACTGTAATCATTTTTACATTTATTGTAATTGTACAATATGTTTGTGTTGATTTGTCTTGTACACGTGACATCTATTGCACGTCTGTCCATCCTGGAAGAGGGATCCCTCCTCTGTGGCTCTTCCTGAGGTTTCTTCCACATTTTCTCCCTGTTAAAAGGGTTTTTGTGGGCAAGTTTTTCCTCACTCGAACCGAGGGTCTAAGGACAGAGGGTGTCACTCCCTGTACAGATTGTAAAGCCCTCAGAGGAAAATGTACTTTGTCACTTTGGGCTATAGTACAAATAAAATCTGATTTGATAAATTCTACACACTGGACCTTTAATGGGAATAAACCTGCGTCCGGCGTAAGCTGTCCGTTTGAGAAGCATTGAATCTACAGCTTTAGTATGAGTAGTAGTTTTATATAAAGTCACCTTACAGTGATATTAAAGAGGACACTAACAGAGACTGCTGAAATAAAAAAATAAAAGTCACAGCTTTACGGGTAAACTGCTGCGTCATCCTGTTTCTTTATTGTATAAAGAGATAAATGGGAACACTGGGGCCATGCTAGGTGGAAATGTAAGCACTGGCTTCCTGTAGCCGCGCTAATGTACACAAAAGCTGCATTCAATAATATTTATGGCTCTGGAACAGCTCAGCGCTGAACTCGTTAATCTTGGTCGGGCTGGGACTCGCCGCCGCCACCACCGCCACCTCTACGGCTCCTCTACCTGCTGCCTCGTGTGAGAAAAACAAAAATGCAGAATGTTACAGTAATTCATAAGTATTTTATTACACAAAGAAAAATTGCTATCACAAAGTTATCACTGAACATTTAGCAATAAATATGAAGTCCGTACACGACAGTATAATGGCGACTATGTTTGTTACTAAAAAAAAAAAAAGAAAAAGACTGGACGATGAAATCGGACACGCGGGTCACTAACACACACACGGACATAAGATAGAAAGAAAATGACAAACAGATGATTATGAATACGCCCTCCATGACACGGTCCCATATTAAGCTGGAACGATGTTTCGAGTGTTGTGAGTGGATTCTGCTCAGCTCGGTCCATCTCTACAGGCAAATCACTTCAAAGTTTCTGTGCTTTCTCGTCTTGTCGGGGGAATATCGATGACTAACCGGAGGATGAAGCAGAAGAGCGGCACTGCAGTCAGTCAGTTCTACTCGGTTCTGCTCCACAAAGAAAAAGCCTCTACATTTGGGGCCACCGAAGCTCCAAACAGGCCGGCAGTGAGCGAAGGTGTCCTCATGAACACTCTCCCTTTCCTCTTTTCTCCACATCTCTCCACTTTCACTCGCTTCCTTCTCAACATTTCACTGTTGCCCCCCACCTCTCCTCCTCTTCCTCCTCCTCCACCTCCTCCTTTGGTCTCTGGCTGAGTTTAGGACGGACCTCCGCCTCCCTGGGCATCTTGGCTGGTGGAGCCCTCTGCCTCAGGGGCTGGGGAGGCCCCCGGGTCTCCTTCTGGAAGAAGGACACAGGAAACAAATGAGCAAAAAAATAAAATATGTAAAATTATCAAGCTCATTCCTAACAGAAGGCAATAAATCAGGCTGATGAGAATCCTCGAGGAAGGAACTACAACTTCCTGTAGCAACGCGGTGTCAAGCATGATACGAGATTATTTCCGAATCTGAAGCTTCCCACCAGACCAGAGTTATTTATTTTGATTTATAGCAGTCAAAGTGGCCGTCATGTCATGGGAAACACGTCCTTGTGTCTGACTGAAAAGGAAGTCGGCGAGCGCGATGATACGATGCACAATGGTGAGACCGTGAACCTCTGCGTCATACTCCAGAGGAAGCGAGCGGCTATCTGTCAACGACTCTTTCAACGGCGAGGCAACAAAGCACGACAATCGAGTCCGACTGTGACCGCGAGTTGAGAAACGCCATCTGTTTGTGTTTTGAAGTGATGCGATGAAGAGCCGGATTCACAAAGACAGACTCTGACTTTAGATCAAACCAACAGTGAGGGGCCCGGTCTAGTTGTTGACATCAAGAGGATGAATTAAACATGAATTCTGTGTAAATTAAAACTTTTTTTTAAACTAGAAAACACGTCTGATCGAGCAACAGGGTCCAACCGATCAGACGTTGTAATGATGTTTTACTGTGTCGGCGTTTGCTCGCTCCTCTTCTTTTTTTTGTCCGTTGTTGCCACTGGTGAGCAGATGTCCGTGAGTATTACCATGGAGACAAGGGTCTCAGTTTTGAGTTGAGCCTTGGGGGTACGGTTGTTAATTTAAGACAAGCTCAGGCTAAAAAAAAATAAAAAAATCAGGTGCTTGTACATAAAAAAGAAACTTCATGGATCTGAAAATAACAGCTGCATCACAAACACACACTGAGATTATCGTGCCGGAGGCGGCGATGCGCCACCTCATGTGATCTCACGGGGAGGCAGATGTAAACAAAATGAAGATCTGTCCTCCTGATGCTGCAGGTGAGACGAGTCCGGATGAGGAAATGTTTTGGGGAGACGCGGCCGTCACGGGTTGTCTGGCTTTTAAACTGTGTTAACATCTGTCAGCGGTATGCTACCTGATGTTACCCTTAAAGGCTTGAATGTTTACTGTTGCTCTGTCTCTAAAGAGAAACTAAAAGTACTGACAAAGACTTTAGGTCCTAAATATCAAACATGGTTTATATTCCGAGGTCAGGACCTCACGGTACCGGATAATCTGGGATGAACGCTGGTCCTAGATCAGATTTATCTCCCACTGAAGCTGCACAAACTCCTGAAGTCTGAGCCCAGCTGTAGTTAGGCTTGATTTAACTTAAATTTTTTAATATTTCAGGGTTAGAGAGTAGTCATGGTGGTAATCGTCTGTCACCTGTATACCTGATTCATCTGACTGGAGCTCCACAGTTCAGCAGGTTTAAACATCTCGACTTTAGTAAACTGTCCAACTTGCATCAGACTAAAAGCAACATTAAGACACCAGACCAGTCTAAAACATATTTGTGTAGCCAGTCCCAGGTCCCAGGAAGTGTTGACATACTCACAAACATACACACATGCACTCTCGCTGTGATGTGGGTTCACTGACCTGCAGCCTTCAGGTCCATCTCCGCCAGGTCTTTGGTGAGCTCACTGGTGCTGGCCGCTCCTTCCCCCTCCCCTGTGATGTCGGGCACTGCGTTCCTGCGGCCTGTGCGATCACAGTTGATGAAGTCTGAGTACGACGTCTCCACGTCCATCATCTGTCCATGACCAGCGCTCTCATTACACCTGCCAGAGGGAGGGAGGGAGGAAGGAAAGCGGGAAGTCAGACTGGGCTGCGGGGGTGTCGCGAGACGTAAAAAATAAATCACCCCTTGCTGACCCGTGGGAGGACGCAGCACTTCCTACAGCGTGACACACAGGAACTGGATGGAGATCAAGAAATAAAGAAATATCACAGTGCTGAGCTGCTGAAGAAGAAACCGAGGATGACCAACGCAGAGTGGGCTGAAAGAGGGAGCACTCCAGAAGCACTTCCACAACCTGAGCGGCCGACAGCGACGGGAGATTCAATAAAGACAGGAAGAATGAAGGTGTTAATCATTTCTAAACTATTTCTGCACACCGATTAATGGCACTGCTGACATCTGTGCTAATTGCCTGCCCTAATTACGTCAGGAAAAACAAAAAGCTGCTCGAAAACTTCTCATAGCCTTCTTCTGGAGTCCTTCTTCTGGAGGCCCTAAAGGTACTCACAGCAGGAGGGGGGAGGCCTGGAAGGCTGTTCATCAATACACAGAGCAAGAAAACAGCTAGAAACCATTCAAAGCATGAGCAGAGGTGAGGCCACAGAGAGACAGAGAGGCAGAAAAGTAAGCAGAGCTCCCATTAGCCATTCATTCCTCTTCTGTTTCCTGTTCTCAGTCCATATTTAAACTAGGTCATGGATCCTGCCAACCTCTAAAAAAAAAAAATACAGCTGGTAAATCCTCCGAGAGGAGAGGACACAAAAAAAAATAAGACTGCTCCAGAAAAAGAAAAAGAATAGAAAGCAGTAGTGGGAAGTCGTCCTGTGAAGCAAAGAAAAGGAGAAGGAAACCTAAAGAAAGCGCATCACTGTCGGTGTCATCACAGCTGTTCCTCTCCCCCGCACGGATAGATTAGACCTGACGACATTACAGCGACTCTCTAATAAAGCGTTCGACGCTTCTTCTTCTGCTCCGACAGAACAGCTGAGCAGCTAAGCTGTTGAGAAACGTGGAGGGGGGTCGGAGTCTCGAGGGAGAAAGAAGAGAGAGAGGAATAGAAAACGAGCTGGCAGACACAGCTACGACACGCTGACCCGAGGCCAGTCTGTTCCCAAACTCTTTCGCTCGCATTCTTTTTAGGTCCCACAATTGTTTTCTTTCTCTTTACGTACAGTCTCGTGTGCTCCGTGCCAAAAAGGAAGCACCCGGGGTCATTCCCTGAGAGGGCCACCAGCCACACAGGGCGTGGGCGGAGCTTTTTAGGGTTGGTGTAATTTGCAGTAAAGGGCAATCTTTAAGCTCCTGTAGGTACGAGCGTTACCTCAGAGAAATGTCAGCGAGTTTCGCGCTGCTGGCATTTTCCTGAGTGCTTCCACCAAACACAAGAGCCACTCTGTATTCCCCACTGCAGATGGTGGTGTGATCCTCCGCTAGATTGGCATCTAGATAGCCGAGGTTGTGCAGTCATCAGTGAGCCACATCGCCGTGGGAGGCCGGCGTCTCACAGGTTCATAATTACACAGACAGTACTACCTTCTCCACAACCTCGAGTTCAAACAACCCAGGATTTTACTCACTGCTAATCAGTGCTGAGCAGTCTGAGGACGGCGACTCACTGCTGACACAAAAACCACTCCACACAAATTTAGACTTTTTTTTCTGAAGCGGTTAATCAGAGAGGAAATGTTTTTGCCCGCCTTGTTTCTACAGAAGACGTCACTTAGAGACACGACAATATAACAATAAATATAACATTCAACAGTGTTGTTCCGTTACAGGGCTCAACGCTAGATTTTAAAAGTGGTTGCCAGGCATCAGCTTTTGGAAATATGGTTTAGTAACCCGATTTATTTTAATAGGAAAATGTTTAAAAGCTTTTTTTTTTTTTACTAAGCTTTTTAAATAATAATTTGTAGTTTATGTTTTTAAGTCACCCAACAAATAACTTTTTGCTTGGCTGTTGACATCTGAGCATGTTTGAGTAAACATAGGTGCCGGCATATTAATGAATCAATACTTATCATATGTACGATTTATTAAAACTGCATTTATTTTGGGATTCATGTTTTGCTGTCTCCATTCTTCGTTACCGTGGACGCCTGGTTTAGTGACAACAGCTTGGTTGCATAATTGTATAGTTGCGTAGTTATGGTACTAATGACCAACTGTCTGTAAAATCTGTCAGTGTTTTGATTTCTGATTGATGACCCATTTGGAAACTGTGATCGAACAGAATTAGTCTATGGAAAAATAATCTGGAAAACAACAGCAACTATTGTGACATTCTCTGGTTTCCTTTCTGTTTTACATCTTAAGCTGAAGATATTTTAGACGTTACTTTGGGCCGAGGGGAAAATATGATGGGAACTTTTCACTATTTTCTAACAATATATAGACCAAACAATTCATGTACTGCACCAACAAGTTACACAGCTCTGACAGATGTGTAAACTTTACAGTTTTCGAGTTGACGGGTCGAGGTGTTGCACAGCTCTGAACCCTGGAGGTCTAAATCCAGTTTCAAGGCTTAAAGTTATGATGTGATGACACCTCTGTCTTCCAGCTGTCTGACGAGGTGATAGATCCTTTGTAGGAGACTCGCCACTTTAAAACAGACCGTCAAGAGATGTTCACGACGCTTTAACAAGAGACACTGAATAAACTTAATTAGCTGCAACATTTTAACAAACAAAATCAGCAACCTGCAGCCGCGCGAGACACTGTTCATTATGTCAGTGAAAAGAAAAGTGCCTCAGACACACGAGAAGGCCGATCCGGCTCACATATCTGCTCACCACTGAGGCTACCACCCAGCCTGGCTTTGCATAAAGACTGGGCAACAGCTCGCCTGGCTCTGCTTACCAGTAATCCCTTTAAAGTGTAGCTCTTGCTGAAATTTGCATAAATTTCAATCTAAAAACGAGTCTTTGACTATCAGTCCATGCACTTTCTACACATACTTAAAGATTTCATGAGCTGATCTCTCTTTGACTATTAAAGCAAACACACGGCACTTACTGTGTATCAAGTGCGGCAATGACTTTGCCTGTCTGCCGTGTTATGTTTGCCTTTTTCTACTCCATCGGCCTGGTCGTTATGTGGCTTAAGGGAGCCCCGTCTAATTGCCATTTGTTTGTTTAATTAGTCGGCTTGCCTGCGCATGTGGATCAAATCCTGCCATGAGATCATTAACAGGTTTCCATGGAGGGATGATGATGATGATGATGGTGTGCCTCCTGCTCTCCGGCACGTGTTTACTCTCGTCTCCTGGTCTGCCTGGTCTCAGCTGTGCTGGAAGCAGTTTAATGGTGCTGCATTTAAAAATAATAATAAATCACTTTATCCCTGCAAAGCGCGCCGTGATGATGACCCTGTTTGTGTTGCGCCGGCTGACTGACTGACTGACTGAGGCAGAGGAGGTTGCTGCTGTTGTTGTTGCTGCTGCTCACCTGCTGTGATTTGTATAATGCAAACGAGCATGTAAAGTGTGTCGGGGGCAGATGATCAGGCAAAGACACTGACGACCTTCTGTGTGACTGAAGTGATTGCAGCGCTTTGTTTGTGGAGTTGAATAAAAAGAATGAGCATGCAGGGTCGCAGAGAACAACAACGATTAATTAAGAGAATCCGATGAATGATTCATTCATCGTTTGTCTATACAGTAAAATGTCAGGGAGGAACGAAGAAAGTCACATTTCCCCAGAGCCTGAGGGGATGTTTCCAGTCTGAAACTAGAATTTATTCATGTTACGGCGATTTAAAAACAGAAAGCAGCAAACCCTCGTATTTGTGAAGCTCGAGTCTGCAAGTGTTTCGACATATTTGCTTGATAAACGGTCAATTTTGTTGCCTTTTTTTCCTCTTAACAAAAGGTCCAGCATGTAAGATTTGGTGGCATGACTTGCAATTGGCAACCAACTGAATACCCCTCACCTCACACGTCCCCCATCCAAGCTAGTGGGAGAACCTTAAGTGGGTATAAAAGTTGGCCCTATGTATAGCTACCATAAAAACATGACTGTATATATAAAAAGGCTATTTCTACAACAACATAATTCTTATTTTGAGGTGACGCTACACATAAAAACACAGTTATGACTAATATAATTCATATTTAGCCAATAAATCCCCGTAAATCCTACACACTGGACCTTTAAAGCCAATGTATGTGCAATATTTCTGAGCCATCGCACACATATGATGCCAGTCTTGCATCGTTCACAGATTTCTCACAGTATCTCATGACCACATTCCAGAAATTATGACTTATGGGTGTCCTAAAGAGCGCTGGGTGTCCCAGTTAAATAAAAAGGCCGTCTTTATGTGAAAGGTCGCTCTGTGTGTACGCGGAGGCGGTGTTGGGGGGGGGAACTCGACACAGCTGCAGCTGGAAACACTACCACACGAGACAAAATGTCACAGGTGTGTATTTTCACTCAAGACAATAACAACTCAATCCTCAAAGGGAAATCGCTGCCGCTCGGCTCCACGAGCTGAACTCGGCTCGGCCTCGCTCTTTTTTCCCCCCTCTCTCCTTCCTGCTTCACGCCGTCTGCGTGGATCATTTCCAATGTGGGAATGTCTTTCAACAACAAAAAAAAGAAAAAGTTGTTTGACGTCCCGGTTCGAATTCTGGTAATTCCTTTATTATGAGAGAAGGGCTTGCATTGTCATGTGTCCACAAAGAGCGGCAGAGCTTCATTGTGAATGAAAGCAAAAAGGCAGAACAAAGACTGCGCACGCAGTGGAGTTTTCCTCCACGACAAGTTTGAGCATGAGCGGTGACCACGCTGGGCGAGGTGGCATGTAACAGGAGAGCTTTCTGGCATGGAGATATTAGGAACAAAAGCCTTTTGAGATCACTGGGGGAATATGAGTCAGCATAGCCACTTACACCGGGGCCCATTAGAGAGGCAGCCTCACTACTATCCTGCTGGAGCCTTTTAAGCCTGATTTGTGTGTAATAAACTCACATTATCTGCAATAACCCCACACAAAGACCGGCTTCGTTGCTGATTTTGACATCCATTAGCGCCGTCTACGCAACCAGTTTCCAAGTCTGTCAACTGGCTCTGCTGCGTTTATTGACGAGGCAAAAAGCCTACGCGAGAGCGAGTTCATCTGCTTCTTGTGGAAACTTTTCAGCCATGAATACTTAATGTTTTAAAAAGTTTAAAGATGTAACGAGCAAACATCAAAAAGGTAAGCGAGAGGCGATTATTTTTATTATTCATCCATCCGTCGATTCATTTTCTATCGAAGACGGTACACCGGGCAGAGCTGCAACGCAAACTACTCTGCAACTAACTTTAGTTCATTTTAAAGCAGAAAGATGAATACTATACTTAATATATTTAATACTTTTATGTGTCATATGACAGTAAACAGATTTGGGACTGTTGGTCAGACGATAAGACATCTGAAGATATCGCCTGGAGCTTTTTTAAAATTCATTTTCTGGCATTTTCTAGACAAAAGAAGGAAAATAATCAGCAGATTAAATCGATAATGAAAGCAGTGTGTCCAGGGGATGTGTTCAAATGTCTTGTTTTGTCTGTCCAACAGCACAAAACGCAAATATATTGAATTCATAACGATCTAAGACACAGATACTGTAAGCAGAGAGTTTGTTTGGCATTTCTGCTTTAAAAATGTCTCAAGCAATTCATCAAACTAATCTTTATGGCTCTATTAAAGTCCTGGAAACATTGCCTTTGCCTTTTAAGTCAAAAAGATATCGCTGTTCTCTGTACACTCTTCATTCATCAAAAACATAAAAGTTTAAAGAAGCTCTCACCAAAGTAATCAGATTTGCTTCATCTGCTGCCTGTGAGCAAACCCAGACTTGCTTCAGACGAACTCATCCGAATCCATCCAACCCCGCAGCGCTCGGTGTCACACAGCAGCAGAAGCACCATAACACTGGTGCGCCTCAGCTCTTTCCTGCTCGCTCGCTGCCTCTCAGCCCCCGTCGAATGTGGTCTGGGCACTGTCTGTTCACATGATGTCAGCAGCTGCTTGGCTGACAACGAGCCCACTTCAAACACAAGGGAGCTGTATTTCCTCGTCGGGATTAACATTGTTGTTCCTCGCCGGCTTTCCTCTCATAAATAAATAAAAAGCCCCTGTCCCATTCAGCTCTGCTGTATTTGCCCTCTCATATCCTTCCTTCTTCTTATGGGACCCGGGGCAGGGTGTGAGGGCCTGATTTCCCCTGGTGAAGGGAATATTGCACTTAGCTTTGGCTCTTGAACAGTCAGCCATTTACACAGACGCTGTGAAAACTTTCCCTGCTGAGGAGACGAGCAGACACAAATCTCCACCACTCCAAAGAGTCAGTCTTTCTCTCTCTCTTTTTTTGTTTCAAGCATCCTATTAAGTGGCAGCAGAACTCTCCATCTTCTCTGTCAGACATGCAGAATTATCACTGATAACAATGGATACTCCACGCACAATTTTCAATCTCCTTTCCACCGAGCGGAGATACCGAGAATGATCACTGCCACTCTCGCATAATTTCCATCTTAAATGAGCGAGCTGAGCTCCGACGCGCCCGGAGGCATTATGAATCAGCCCAAAGAACAGGAGATAAGAAGCCTGACCGGGACTATTAGCATCAGCTGCTGTGGAAGAAGTCTTGAGCGAACTAATGAATAAAACAAAAAGGTCCGGGCGAGGCTCGCTTCTTCGGAGAGCTACAGCCAAATCAAAAATCAATCTCGTTCGGACAGATTATCTCAGCAGGCATGCAGAGGAGCAACTACAGTCGAGGTTCCCTCAATTCACAAGTCGGGAGCACTTCGGAGATCAATTCCCAGCATTCATCTCTGATCAGATCAGAGCCGGATAAAGAAAACAAACGTGAATGACTTTTCCTCAACACGATGTTGACTGCTGGCATGTTGAGCAGGGCTGAGAATAACCAATATTGTCATCATTGATTCATCTGTGGATGAAACACACAACTGTTATTGGATTATAATCGACGAGTTGAGTTGTCAGGACCTTAACTGCTGCCGCCGCCACTTCCACTTCTGCTTCTAGCTTTATTCTACAGTGTGCTTTACAGCACATACAGTCGAGGAAAAGAAAAAGAAAACTCTCAATTACTGATATCAATTGATCTATAAAATGTCCCGTTACAAGTTCCCTGAGTTCATAGAGAATGTCACATGGGAATAATTTGTGTTTATGGCCATGACATCACATGTTTATTTACATACGAATGACATGATGCCAGAATAAACAGCTGTTATAACCCCGTTTTAAGGCTCTATCCCACCGGGCACGGCTGTGACTCGACCATCGAAGGGGTTTGAGCTGGCCGAAAGTCAAACACAGAAACATCAGAGAGAACCTGGTAAATTTTCCAACTTCTAAAAAAAATTAAAAAAATTAAAACAGACAAAAGTCAAAACTAACTAACTACAAAGCCAACTCATGGTAGAAGGAAACCAATAAAGTTGTCATGATACAAAACCACGATACTATACTAGACAAAGTATCACGGTTCCGGATTATTATCGCGATACGGTGCCCTTTTTTATTATTATTATTATTATAATTAACTGCAATGTATTTGTACAAGTTATAAATACTTATTAATTACTTTTGTTTGGTGCATAATAAACATAATACTGGTGAAGTAAGAATTAGACTGAAACAAGTACGAAACAAGTTTGGTTTTTTGAGCAAAATTAGTGTTGCCACTGACGCCGACGCCGGGCCCGGTGCTTCTGCTGTGGTGAGTGTGTTGTCTCGTGTTTGTGACTGTAAGCCGTGCTTTGGCTTGTTGTTTGTTTTGAAGCGAGTTTCTATCGAAGCGGAGCTGTCTTCATGGAGTTTGTTCTTGGAGGCAGAAACTGAACAGCCAATCAGCTAACAGACGGGCGAAAACAGCCAATCATTCAGCAGCTGTGTAGTTCGGTTGCAGTAGTTGCCACGTTGGTTTGTTTACAAGGGAGTAGCATGCAGTGAGAAGCCGGGAGGAGAGTAGAGGCGGCTGCTATGTAGCGGAAATTGGCACCGGTAGTATAGTAATCCACGGTAGTACCATCGTGTAGAATTTCTAGTATAGTAGGAACCGTACGATTACGATTTGGCACCGTGGGGTACCGTGGGTATCTATGTGGGATATGAAGACATGTGAGAACAGAGCGATACAGAGCCATGCCTGGTGCAACTGAGGGGTAAGACCACGCCTAAACATTTTTTAACAGCACCTAAGCTGAATGAACATGACACGTCTTGCTGTCACTTCTGGTCGCAGTGTTGGTCTTCTTTTCTTCTGTACAACAAAACGAAAGCTGTCTCCTTTAACTCTTCCACTACAGAGCTCAAATATGACCCCATACATTATTCTGCTATAATTATGATAAATGATGATGCCATTTTACGACGGACACTGATATGATTTCTGGGATAATATATCATCATAAATATGACATGACAGACCTACAGAAAACCCAACGATAATCAGTTTACTGTCATTTAAGACCAAGAAAAACAGAAAATATTCACATTTGAGAAGTTGGAACCAGGAAAAAGCAGGTTTTCCTCAGTGTTGATGACTCAACAAAAACAGGCCTGATCATTCTTGTTTTGGTAAAACTAAAGATCGACTACCTGCTCCCAGCTCGAGAAACTTCAGGCTGCAGGCGGCTCGTAGGGGATTAGAAGGTCAGAGATGCAGAGAGGTTCTGAAGCAACATGAGCCTCGGTGGTCAGAAAAATCAATTCTAAACTTTACACACAACCTGTGTGGTTAAGTGTCTCCGTACAGAAGGTCTTCTTGACTTTGTTCGGCAGGTTTTACGGTATCAATGTGGCAGGTGAGCTGCTGCTGCTAAACAATGATTCACGTCTCATCCTCTGAACGACCATCAGCATCACTGTGGAGGTCGACAGCAAATCCATTACATGTCACGGGCTAATAACAACAAACGGACATGGACTGAAGCAGGAATAAAAAGAGAAAGAACATCACATGAACACATGTTGTTGGACATCCAACACTTGGGCGTCAGTAACAAACAGAGAGGGATTTCAGGCTTTCATCGCATCATATAGCTGTGTTGTGCAACACATATTCAATGTTGTGCCTGTGAATGATGAGGCCTAGAGGAGGCATTACAATAGCAAGCGGTAATACAGGGAATGGGACCTCTGGGAAAAGGAGATGAAGCTGTGATCCCTGCGCACGCTGAAAGGCCAGGAAAATCTGAAATAAGGCACTTGACAATATGCTGCAAACTAATCTTTAAATTCATTTTGAAATCGGAGTAAAGAGTGCACAACGTTTTCCAGGTTTAAAAGCAATGCCTCAGAAATTTGAAATGCTGCAATACATCTTTGCAAAATGGATTCATGTTGGAAAATAGAGCTCTACATGAAGGAACAAGGCAAAGCAAGACCAGAGGAGCTGTCAATGATCAATATGGACCATTGACAGCTAGCCTGGATCTATCCAAAGCTTCTGCGCAGGTTGTGGTTTGAAGTAGTTTTATGAGCTGGTGTAACACTGCATACTGTGTGATTCCACAGTCGTGTAGTCGGTTTATTGGCTCACAGGTGCCCTCTGTGAGGAAACCTGCCCCCATTCAAAAGTTTCTAAACCCCTGAACGCAGCTTGGTGCGTGGTGTCTGACCGAGACTAACCTCAGTTACATCATGTCACACTGAACTATTTCTTGTTTGGGTGCAAGTGACTTCCTGGAATCACCACAGGTTGCAAACCGTTGATCAAATCCAGTCAGCAAGAACTTCACGAAATGTCAAACTATTCCTTGAATATGAAATGATTCACCGAATGGCTCCAACAAGATGACCACATCACATTCACATGACCGGCTGCTGCACAGGAAGTTCTTTGTATAACTTCCAGTTATTAACCCCCCCACCCAAACACGACCCACGCTGATTACAGCAGCTGAAAAGAAACGCTGACAGATGCTGAAAAATATTCAGAACATGTTCATTTGATATGTGTAATAAAAGACACGTCTCCTCTCGGTAACAGTAGCTGAGTGCAAACGAGGAACCCAAAACGATACCGACAGCACTTACATTAATTTAGTTAATCAACTAAGTTGCCTCACCTGTTCAACAGACGGCACGGCAGTGTAATAAACAGCGCTGCAGAGACAGACAATACTTCTACTACACACCGAGCTTCCTTTTGTTAGCACGGCACGCTTAGCAGCAGCTGGGGGTCAATCAATACCAGTTCTTGAGCTGATGAGGACCAGCGCATCATAATATTGCGATGTCTTCACACAACATAAAACCACAGCAAAGTAACAGGATCGCATACAGCATTGGATATCCACGTTTGGAGGTAAGTGAAGGTTACATTACCGGAGGCGTGTACGACACAGTGTCCTCTGTGGGCCCCAAAAGAACCCGGCAAATAAGCTGCGATCGATCAACGTGTTCCAGACAGTGGAAACGAGCGGCCAGACATATGAGTCTACTGTAACAGCGTGCCCTGCTTCAAGCTATAGGGAATCCCCTGGTTTGTTTATTTGTGGGTTTGTGGTGTGTGTGTGTGGAAAAGGATGGGTGTGACTGAGTCTCATCAACCACCAATGATTCACAGCTGAGTCAGGAGCAGGTGCTTCAACTGGACTCCAAAATGAGGCCGTGATTACAACCCCCCGAAAAGAAAGAAAACACACACTCACATTTCCCATTTCTGAAATGGCAACTGTTCGCCCGGAGTCTCGTCATTCGAGAATCTTCACAGGCAGTGTTGTTACCAAAACAAATGCGTGGAGAGGAACAGATTTTATTATGACTGGACATACGACGCACGTCGTATGGAAGCTTCCCTGGCTCTCACGATAAAAAAAAACAAGCAACAGAGATGAATGTTCTTCAAGACAAACATCTCTGGACAGCTTTTCTCCTGTTTACGTAAAAAGCCAGACTGATTCATGACTGTGTAAAGTTAAGGATGTTAGGATGGTATACGTCTTTTAAAAAGGTGGAAATATTTAGATCTGGGTGACTCTGCCGAGTCTGGAGAAGTACTGCGTTTTTGAATTAGCACTAAATGTCCTGAGAGATGTTTACATTTTACATTCATGTCCATAAAGTTTACTTTGAAATGTCACTGTTTTAATACTGTAGCATTTGCAACGAACTAAATACCCTTCGCCTCACTCTCTTCTTCCCAATATGAATGAGAAACTACAATGTCAACAACAAGAGGCTAATGTTTGGTTTGTCCGTTCTGGGTACTGTAGAAAGACTACATGGATAAGGACCCACTCCCTTTGTAGATATAGAGTTAAGGCTCATAACTCAAGATTGATTCCAAAGACTGGACCTTTAACATCTTCGACACTGCTTGGACACACACACGTCTCATTGTCTTTAGGTAAAGAGTACTGGTATGACATGGTTAGGCTACAATTTGATGGTGGAAAAACTGCCTTGACTCATTTGACACACTCACTTTGATAATCCCATGCAGGTTTTTTGCCTCCATAAACAGTTTTGAAATTGGGCAAGTTGGGTTTGACCGGACAGCTGGATTCAATTAAGTCAATAGAATTCATGTGTGATGATGTTGGTTTCCATAGAAATCATTTCATTGAGGTGAGTTTTGTTGTTTTAAACATGACCTCACTGTATTAAATGACCTATTGTGACCTCTAAGACAATCACCGCCTGCAAAAACTGCAATTCTTACAGAAATCTCAAAATGTCAAACCAGGGATTTTTCTCGAGGTCTTGGTGTCTTCATGTGGTATTTTTATCTAGTTTTGAATGGTCAAAAATGGTTTTGCACCAAATCTGTGTGGTATGGTATCAACCCCAAAACTGCTACTGAACTATTTATAAGACCTAATAGAGTATGGGAATGGCCACCAAATCCTTCAGTCATAATGTGCTAAGCTCTTATACACACTAAACTTTCTAAGTTTAAATAGATGCCACAAATGATGTATATCACTTCTGTGTGGCATATACTGTTGTTCCACTAATTTATTATATGGAGGAGTGGAAGAGTTTAATCATTCTAATTAGAGCTAAAAGAACTAGCTGATTGATAGAAGTCTTGTTCCAGGTCCTCAGATGTGTTTTATCATTGTAAATTAAACCCAAAGGTAGTTGTGGTTAGTTATTCAGTTTCTTAATCACACAAGACAAGAAAAAACAATCAAATGCAAATTTTGGGCACTTTTGTCCAAATAAATTACTTTTAAATCGATTTATTTTTCGTCAATCGACAGATCAACTACCAATCGCCTCCCCAATCCCATTGGTCCCCAGGTGTCACTCAGCTCTACATCAGAGCTTGACGTGCTGTGGATAACTGCTGCGCTGGTCGCTGTCCCTTCTATCTATTCTAATTCTACTGCAAGGTTGCCCGGTTCTATTTCTGTCCACACATTTAACAACACGAGACCTCGACAGGAAGCAGGTGGTTTGTTTGCTGTGTTGTTTATGCCCTATCTTTTCCCAGGCTTTTTGCGAACACGCACACACACACACACACACACAGACACACTGGAGGCTGAACAAGACCCTGGGGCTGATGAGGAGGAGGACGAAGAAGGACAAGAGGGAGATGAGGGAATAGGAGCAGAGATGGTATGATGGTAAGAGGAGAGAATTGAAGAGAGGACGATGAGGAGAGGATGGAAAGCAGCTGAAAAGGAGGAGGAAAAAGAGGGAGGACGAGAGGTGCAGGGAAGGAATGCATGCATGTTTATTGTGCTTTCTAAAAAAGGAAATATCCCCCACTGGCTCCAGTGTTTTCAGTACTTTTTTTTTTTGAGAACTTGAGAAACATAATACATCCTCCTCAGCTCGGCTGCAGCACACAACCATTTAAACCAGTCTGTAACAGAATATATGATTTGGTTGCGGGCCTATCTGCACCACCTGTTCCTGATCCTCTCTCCAATAAAACACAAAGACGGCTCACTTACAGTGCTAAAGATCCGATTACTCCGATCACAACCGCTGTTTATGCTTTTAAAATAATTCAAAGAACATGAGACGCTCCCCTCACCTGTACCGACGGCCACAGCGTGTCGGAGGTTTGCCAAGTAATTCCACTCGGCTGCATCATCACACTTTTCTCCCTCTACAAATCTGGGAGGATGTGGGCGTCATGTGATTCGATTTGCTGAGTTGACAGAGATAAAAAAAAGGGACACACACAACCCTCTTCATGAGCAAACACACGCAAAAAAAAAAACACAACAGTACAGGCTAGCGCTGCACTTTCCTCCAGACCTAGATAACAAAAACCATCGTTCATGCTGCCGTGCAGGACAAACACAGTCAGACTGTCTAAAGCGCAGCAGGCCAAACATGAGACTAATGCATCAGCAGTGGTGGGGGAAGTATTCAGGTCCTTTACTCAAGTAAAAGTACCAGTTCAACCGTGGTAAAGTAATTCATCTAAAACTCAGAAACATCAGCAAAATGCACTTAAAGTATCAAAGTAAGAGTACTTGCACTACCCGATCTGTGTTTTTATTCATTCAAATATTAGACCGTTAACACCGCACATCTGTTAGAGCTGGTGGAGCTACAGCTAACAATTATTTCCATTTATCTGCTGATTATCATCTGATTCATCTTTTAGCCTCTACTAGAACCTGTAACCTGTCAATCAAAACATCCACGCTCTTAATTCTGAATAACTTTAAGCCAATATCATTGGAACAGGTGAGTGTACAGTTGAGACCAAAACTGTTTTTTGTACCAGGCTGTAAACATGTTATGTTGTGACATTTTAAACATGGGGACTTATGGAGACTGACTCAAGTGGAGGAACTGCAGTTTTTGTATTAATGTTTTAGACTTTTCTCAAATCTTTTAAATCTTGGATAATTTTACCTCATCTGTCGTTTGATTTTGTTGCAGGGATCACAGCTCTAAACCTGGTTTCATCATCAACATTTTATTTAAGGTTATGCGATGTTTTGCATGTGGAATCTAAAAAGTAACTATGGCTGTTAAAACAGTAGAGTTAAAGTACAACGCTTCCTTCTGGAACGTAGTGCAGCAGAAGTATAAAGTGGTCATCCTGTAGAGCTAACCTACAGGCCATGAAACAATAACAATTTGTTTGTCCTATTAGAAGCAATTAACACATTTCATTTCCTCTAATAGCACAATGGGAAATGGGATACACTTTTAATCTATCGCCGTCAAGTGAATTTTAATGACAGTCAATGATTTGCTCTCTGGTTGCAGTGAGCCGGCCTCCTATCAGCGGAGCTTATCGTTTCTCCTCCTCTGGGATTTGGATGAAAACCTTTTCAGAACAACAAAAACAAGCAAATATTTGAAAGCGGAGCGAGCCGGAGGATTCCCAAACGGATCAAATCAAAGCGGAAAGCAGATCACACGAGTGATTCCCTGTCAGACACTGAAGGTCGCTCTAACGTTTGCATCTCGCGTCACTTTTAAAGCTCAATGACTTCGGCACGTTTATCACATCACATGGCCGCTCCATCTAAAATAATTAAACCACCACGGAGATTCTCATCTAATCCGGAAAAAAAAAGGACATGTCAGTTTTACTTCCAAACCAATTCACACGGATGAGAATCCATTTACATAATAAGGCTTGATTAAAAATCCGCTCACCGAATAGATTCAAAAACTGTTTATTCAACACCTCGACCTTGTCTGTGACGTGATGCCGTGGATCCAGCTGAAGTAAGAGGGTGTAGAGGGTGTAGCCTGCTGCATTAAATCAACTGGCTTAATGCTGGGAAACAGACGTGTTGCCACTTTGAAGAGCAACGCCGGCAAACAATGTCAATTATGAGGAAGAGAGCATACATCAGGAAATAGATTGGGCCTCATAAGTGTGTATGTGATATCCATCCACTTACTACAGACACTTAGTGTGGGCAGGGTTGCAGCCTATCTTATGACACTGGTCTATAACCGCCATTTCAACTGGCTGGATACCATTTCCTCTGCCAGTTGGAATAAACCTTAGCAAACATTTAAGTGACACTCCACCCAGAATCCATCTTCTGTGTATGACACACTCGTTCCCTGAGGGTGTATTGAGTTTGCAGTGTGGTCACTGTGTTTCATAGTGGTTAAGAGTATATTTCAATGGTGACCCAGTTTCACGCCGTACAAAAAAAAGGTTTGAGCTTTATGTGCTGTCTGTCGGTGAGTTCAGTTCGTCCCAAACACTCTCACTTAAAAACACTGCGTCCTACCCCCGTTGACCCTGCATCTGCCTCCTGTGCTTTCATTGGTCCGATTGGTCCACCGGTTTGTCCCAGAGTGTTTCCATCTCCAGTAGAGCCTGACCGATGCTGATATAGATAAAACTCAAATATTCTTCATGAGGTCGCTGACTTTTTCCTTTATATGAAATGTGCTTATTATCTTCCATCTATAGCCAGCATTAAGACCCTTATTGACCAATGAAAAGATGTTTTCTTACATCATGTAGGATAAAGTAGGACAGAAGGAGGAGAGCTTTGGATAAAGAACATTTTGAGTTTAGATTCGAGGATAGACGACGAGCTCTGTGATCTCTCTGAACAGGCTAATCCAGCACGACAGCGTAAGATGGCCATTAACCTGGATTATACTGATTCCAATCTAAAACAGTAAAATAGCTTTGATTAGGCTTAGCCTTGATATTGATGGCTTAGATAGATCGGAGGACATGAACAGGAGACCTGAGGCTCAGAACTACCTGCACATTGTTCGAATTCACTTCCATCACAATCAATCCATTTATCAAATATCGTTTATCATTTCCGGTGCTGAATGCGTTTCATTAACGTGTTTTTAGGTTCATATTAAGAACTAGTTTTTGGACATCACACTGCAACAATGACAAACTTTACTTTACTAATCTGTGCGTACCTGCTTGCAAACTTGACGGCCTCTTTAAGACAAACATTTACGACCACCTTGCATAGCGAATACAATTAATTCTGATTCTGATTTTGAGTCTACAGGCACCAAATGTTTCATACATTTAAAAAGGATCTGCGTGCAGGATTTCATGGCATCTAGCAGTCCACTTGACCTCCGGTTCCAAGCATGAAAGATAAACTACAGTTGGTGTATTTAGAGCCAGTGTTTGGGTTGTCCATTCTGGGTTACTGTGGAAACATGGCAGTTCAACATGGTGGACACTGTCCACGTACAGATGAAACAATTAATAGAAAAACCCTTAGCTGCAGCCCTGGATTAGATAAAGCATCACTTCATATGTTTAATTAACCTCTTCACTTATCTGTAGATTTGAACTCCAGCCACATAAATATTAGTAGACCGGTACACCTGTAGGCACAAAAAAGGTGTAGCCTTAAAACTACACGTTTTCATATCTGTACTTCAGCCTCCTTCTCCACTCGTTAGACCAATTAAAAAAAACAGTCCTCATCCAACAATGCCAGAGCAGCTAAAATTACATGAGACCATTACCCACGGCCGTGGCTATTTATAGCGCCTGTATCATTATTTCATTAAATGTACCTGTAAATCATCAGAGGTGGTGATACTTTCGTTATTAAACGTCAGAGAGATGATCACTGATGTGGTTCATAGCAGCATTATTAAAACGGTCTTTACAAAAAATGCTTCACAATAAGAGGATAAAATGAAAGGGACTTCTTTGTGTGTCAGAAAAGCGTTTTCCCGTCTGAGAGGCTAAAGGTCCGGCAATGGCACTCGATTTCTCCTCATTGGGAGCTAAAAACAGAGGAGCTTAAGTCCTCCGCGCACAGGGCAAAGAATGTAGTTGGAGGTCAGCGCAGTTGAACTGACAAATCCCCCGTCCACAAAATATACACATTAAAACCGATGATTACACAGAGGGACACATACAAAAATAGATCCTGAGTTCACATTGTACCCAAAAAAAAAAAAAAAGAAGCCTGCTGCACTGCCAGCTACAGACGGACGTTTTCTGATCCTCTGTTGTCTTTAACATGGGAAGGTCTGATTGTGGACATAATCTGAAAAGAAATCTCGGAGGCGCTTGAACCAATTCTGAGAATAGATTTCTATTTTTATCTTAAGCATGTAATGTCTCGCCCCCCTTGGTTGCAGAAAAAGTTTAAAATCCAGCTGCCTCGGATTCCCATTAAAGGACACTTTTCTCCAAGTGGGAATGAAATAATCTAAAAGGACATTTAACCTTTAAGATGGACTACAAGTGGAGTGGAGAAAAAAAACAACAATCTGATGACCATTTACGGAAAAACAACCACACCATAACCGGTCCACGCCTGGCGTGTATACTTAATGCAGGCTCTAAGCTCAGGGATATAGGGGTCCAAATGTTCTCAGGGTAATCATGTTATTGTTGGCAGCCCTCACTGGGAGCAGATATGGCTTCTGTTTACTAAAGGAGTTAGGTGGAGAATGGTGGCGGTCATGCAGCACTGCAGATAATCATACCTTTACTAGCATGACCCGATTACTCACGATGGAGCCGCTTTCTAAATAACCGGCGTCACAGATTAGACAAAGACACAAAGACCTCCCAGAGGACGAGCCTTGGTCCGTGTCCGTCTTCTCCTCTCCTCCTCTCTGCAGACTTGTTTGGGCTCAGTAAATATGACTGAAACACAAGAGGGACGGTTCTGTACAAGGTCAGCAGGGCATGGGTGTCTCTCTCTCTCTCTAGTAGCTGGGGTTTTCTTGCATCAATGCACGCTCTCTGTTCTGGCTTCTTTCCACCACCACCACCCCCTTGGCCATTTTGAAGGATAACAGACCATGTTTGGTTAGCTGGTTGCAAAGATAGGAGACGAGGCAGTGGAGAGCCAGTCCAAAGAAGGCCATGTCAGTGTGTGCACATCGTGCAAAAATGTAATCTTGAATCTCCATCAGGTGGCTTAACCTGCTTACGACACCAACATGAAAAGAATGATGCAGGAATATGGGAAAACGTGCAAACACCACATGCATTTGTTGTTGTCTAACAGATTAACTGAGCCGAAATTATGAGTCCAAATAATCTGCAACGATTTTCATAACTGTTGCAAGCAAAAAACAAAAAACACCAAATATTCCAGCGTTGCAGCGTCGAAATTGTGACGATTTCCCGTTGAATATTAACTGAATATTTTAAAAAGGTTTTGGAGTGTTGGTCAAGACAAAACAAGCAATTTGATTAATCGAGAATATAAATCAGCAGATAGAGATTACCCTGGCTATACTTCATGTGCAGCTACACAACTGCCTGCTTTCTTTTAGAAAATGTGCAGATGTGCAACAGCTTCCCTGACATACCACCACCACCAAAAATCACCCTGCTGAGACAAAAACAGAGCAACATTTCCACTTCAATACAATGCATCTTAATGTCCAGAGTACATGTTAACCACCGGCTGAGCTCGGGGGAAATTTTCGGTTACAGTCAGCCAGTGAAGTCGACAGTGATGCAAACAACCACAGGCAGAGGGCATGAAGCCAGTATTTATCCTCACCAGTGCCCATGCCCAGTAACGGCTGGCTCTTGCCCAGCAACACTCATGCAAAGTGGGGGGTCCCACAGTCTGTTGCTCCCCCACCAGCCCTGCTTTTACTGCTGCTGAATCTCCATCTCCACATCCAGCACTGTCATCTCACAAGAAAGAAAAACTGCATTGACATTTTTCCTCTTCATCTCCCCAAGCAGATAGACAGATTGCTGCACGCTGTCATGGCTGCACTTGGTATCTCATCGAGTTGGGGGTGGTAAATAGATAGTTGATTTGTGTCTTTGATAGAGAATATATAAAATAAAATAAAGGAGGAGATGGGAGCTTTGCTGTCATTAGCTGCCCTGAATGCAGCAGCAGCAGCAGCTAATGTGTGGGAAGGACGTGCATGCCAGTCCTTTAAACTGTACAGACGACAGGAACAATGGTTGAACACATTTTTCGAACAAAGGAAAAAAAAAATATCATTAACATTCATCGTTCATTTTAACCGTTTGTCTTCTTCTTGTCTCGTCTCTGCGTAGAAACATTGTGAAAAATGCATCATTTAAAAAAAAAAAAAATCACATAGTCGGCTGGTGAGCTCGTGCAGCTGCCTGCCCGACGGTTTTTTTTTTTTTTTTTTTTTTTTCAAACTGAACCCGACCGTTATTTTAAAAAATAACCGTCCTCGTCGCGTGCGAAACAAATAAAATAGAAAATAAAATAACCGCCACTAACCTTGGTCGGGTCGCCTCCTGTTATCCACTTGTTACAATGGAAATTTAACACCATGGATGCCTCCTGGTTAAGTTTCCTGGCACACGAACAAACCCAAAAACAAAAAAACAGCAACAAAAAAAAAAGGGCACCTAGAGTAGAAACTGCTGGTGTGTGTGTGTGTGGAGAGAAAAAGGCTCCTCACTGACTACACAAGTGTGGTGGATGTTTCCTCCTCTCTCTCTCTCTCGCTCTCTCAGGATAACCGTCGGAAAACAACTAGAGAGAGAAGGAGAGAGAGAAAAAAATAGAAAAGAGAGAGGAGGAGAGAAAAAAAAGAAAAAAAAGAGAGAGAGAAAAAAAGGTTGTGTCTTCAAACAGCTGTTTTTTCCAAAATGGAGTTAGCCGTGTCTGAGCCAATCAGAGCGAGCCAGTGGAGGCTCCCACTCCTCTGTGGGCTGGAGCCAGAAGCAAAGCAAAGCAAAGCAAAGAGGCACAGTGAAGATCAAACACTTACACATTATGCATCATCTTTTTTCTTTTTTTTTTATTATTATGATTCATTGTAGGTTTCATGTCACTGCAGCTTTATTTAGTTTTGGACATCAAACCCAACAGAAACAGCTGAGATTGCCTCCTCACAGGGCAGGGAACCCCCCCACCCAGATGTTTGGATTTGCTTTAGCTGCACATGGGAGGGATTATATCCTGTGATGCAGAGGGTAAAACAAAAAACACAAAATGTTAGCACATTATCCATTTGCACAAAACATTAAAAAAAAAAAGTACTGCACTTAAATTAAAGTTGAGACAGATTAGTCAAAAATAAAAAGCAGTAGAGGCCACAATATCCTGGGTCAAGCCTACAAAAGGCTGGATACTACAATTCCCATAATGCAACTTGATCTTCTCATTACACCCCAACAAGCTGTGTGTTACCACCTAGTGGTAATTTGTGGCTAAATAGAGTGGCATAGACTGTATAAAACAGTTTTTTGTACCAGGCTGTAAACCGGTGGACATTTTAAACATAGGGACTTATGGAAAGTGAGTTATTTTGTTGCCTGCCTCAAGTGGCCGTTCAAAAGCACTGCAGTTTTTTGGTTCTTCTTCTTCACAGCCACAGAGATTGCTGCTTGGTTTATACCTCAGAAAATGCTGGATCCTACATTTACCATAATGCAACTTGATCTTTTCATTATACCCCTTGTTAGGGCAATTTTAGCAAGGTATTGTCATTTTCTATGTAGTTTAAATTATTTAAGTAAATAATTAAAGTGCACAGCATCACCTGACCTTTAAATGAAGGCAGATGTGCTGAAATTATGATGAGGACTATGGAAGACATCATGGGGATACGGTCTTCAACCACCGCATTGTCCTTGCTTATATTTGTTTTATTTGATCAATTTGTTTTTTCCCCTCTGATTTTCTTTATTTTGGAGAATGGTTGTTTTGGCTTTGATTGATGACATGACAATCAGCCAAGCAGTTTGGCCCAGGCAGAACCCCCGTAGCTGTGAAATGAAGCCAACAGAGAAGTGCCAAAAACTGCAGTCACTTTAGGCTGGCTCCAGAACAAGCCAGTCTCCATAAGTCCCCATGTTAAAATGTCCAACTTCACAGCAGAAATAAACATGTTTACAGCCTGGTTTCCTAAACAGCATTTCTTTTAAACTCCATCTAACATATGACTGAAGTCATCAGGGTTATTTATTATCACACTTTGGACTGCCCCTTTAATTTTCCCTTTGAACTCATATTCAACGAGTGTACAGCATAACACATAGTGTTGTTCACTAAATGAATGTCATGGAAACAGAAGACTAACAATATCTAACAGTGTAGGCCGTGTGGAGTTGAAATAAATTCAAAATCTCATGAAAGAAACAGAACAAATTAATGAGTTCTGTGTAAATCTTCCAGATGGAAATGATCCAATATCAAACCGGCACACTCTCATTCCAAACCTATTTTTATCTCGACTGTAAGATAGAGATTCTCATTGTTTCAAACACATATTTACAGCCTTGCAATTCAGGGAACCACTTGATCCCTGACCCCCGCGTTAAGCACTACTGACCTAAAGAGAGATTTCTGCAGAGGTGCAAAGAAACAAAGTGTATCATGTACTGTGCAGTATCATTTTGAGTACAGCCATTTACTTTGTACTTTTGCTCCTCTACATTTTTGAATATTTTCATGATATTATGCACTGCAAAGAAACATTATTCTTATATTGTTGCGCTAGTCTCCAGCGCCGTCTTTTACAGAGCGATGAACCCATCCCCATCTTTACCTAACAAAGGCTCTCGGCCTCGTTGGGACGCTCTTTTTATACCCAGTCATTTTCCTCACCTGTTGTCAGTTAACCTCATTAAGTGTGAGATGTTCCACCAGGTGTTTTTTTTTTTACTTTTCATCACCTCTTTTGTTGCCAATGTTCAGACTTTTTTTTAATATGTTGCTGATATCAAATTCAAAATGGGCTTATCATTTTACAAAAATAATAAAAATGTCTTAGTTTTCAACATTTGATAAGTTGCCTTTGTGTTATTTTCAATTAAAGGCTCATTGTATTCAGATTTAGTGTGCTCTAGTTACAGAATATGGTTAAAATGGACATAAACTAAATACTGGCCAAAAAATGATGTTGTGTACACATAACATATTGAAAATGGTGTTATTTGTAAGTTGTCTTGTGAGAATAACTGTGTATTCTGTACTACAAGTTGGATTGGAAGGGACATTTTGGCATCAGTAACCTCCAGACTTTGTATTGTACATTTGCAATATTTTATATTTCGTTGCGTTTTTACATGTGTTTCGTGACCACCATAGTTTCTAAGAAGGAGAGAAATGAGGCTTTTACTTCTACTGAAGTAAAAGATCTGAACAGTTTTTCCACTGATGTATTTCTGATGTCTTTGGAGACCCATAAGCCAAATTTAGGAAACGCTGCTCAAGTCAGTTGCAGTAATGTTGTGAAAATACCCACAACCTCCCCAGAGCCTGCGGCATACCAATACTCTCTGCCAACAACAGCATCCCGACCACAAACAAGACACAAATAGAACTTTTCTCCGTTTTGAGTTTTTACTTTACTGTCTTCACTACCGACGATAAATATCCTGCAACACAATACAGTTTATATTCACACACACATGCTTAAAATCAAAAAATATAAAAGACGAACAATGAAAATGTTTCAAGTTAGCTTTGGGTTACTAACAGATCCAACATTATTGCACATTTCTGTACATGGCCTGGTAAAAATTTGGCAAACCAGATGTCTATAAAGTCAAGGACTGAATGTTCTTTTCCCCATGTGACTCTTGTGATCAGTAATGGCCCTGGGTTAAGACTGAGCAATGAAACAAAAAATATATATAAGGCAGATTATCTTAACTTAGAAAAATAATCCTCTCATAAGATTCAAGCTGGAGAAAACTAAAGCATCGACTAAACAAAAGGCCCTGAAATATGGTGCATGACATAGATATTCAGCAAAACCTTTTCCCAGTAAATCCATTACATTACTCTCTCGCAAAGCCGCAGCAGCCATCTATTTCCACTTACTGACAATGAAGTATATCCATTCTTATGAAATACAAGCCCTGATGAAAATACACATGAATATTGCTTTGGTACACGCAGATCTAACTTCATGATACATAGGAAAATCTACTGATCAATAACTGTTTAAGGCAATGTATAAGACGGTTACATACACTAAACTTTTTTTGAGTTGAGTTGTGTTGGATGTAACCATGCACACAGAGCACTATTGGCCACACTTCACATTTTTCCGTGTCCCGTCTTAAAACAATACTGTCATGTCCATATGTAGGTTGAAACAGTTTCTGCTTGCTGTAATCTTTCCTTCTGTTCGTACCAGCCATTTAAAAAGATCCCTTCCTAACGTGCTTCCAGAAAATCTGCAGTCCTCATTCCGGGCGAAAATGTGTTTCAAAGTTTGGCAGAAGCTAATATCAGGCTTCTCACTTGATTTGTCTTAGTGAGACGACTTTTGGCTTTTGTCCCCCATCTCTTACATCATGGTGGGCATCTTTTAATGCTCAGTATGGACAGAAGAAAAGATTACAAGCAAAACCTGTTCCAATCTTCCTAAACACAGCCTGACTGTAAAAAAATAATAAGTAATATATAACAATAAGTTCATTCATTGGCTAAACATGCATCTGCTCATGTCAAAAGCCTCTTCGTCTGAGCCTGCAGCTGCCTTGGAACCATGGTTAGATGCTGGGCTACGTGTAAACTACAAAAGACTATCCAATTATAGTAGTGCTGCTTAGTTAGTAAAATAAATCATGTTTAATATTGGCAACTTGCCCTGTAAAAGTCTACACACATGTTTCAAATGAAACAGAAGATGTCCTCTCAGCGACGCGAGTGTATGCGCCTACGCTGTGCATCAGTAACAGTAGTAAAGTTGAGAGCGGAGCCCCCTGAAGGTGTCGTCGTCCTGCCCGCTTGCCTGCTCTCCTTCAAACAGCATGGAGTCTGGGAGCACCACGCCCTCTAGTGGATCCGGCTGGCAGAACTCCACTATGAATTCCTCCTCACAGTCCAGCAGCAGTCTCGACCAGGCGCACATGTCCAGCTGGCCCGCGGTGCCGCCGTACTCCTCCGGCAGGACCGACCTGGGGATGTTCCGGTGCAGAGAGCGCAAGTCTGAGCCGTGGAGGATGTACTGTATGAGGAGACAGCACAGGGAGCATGTCAGTGACGTCACCTGCCACCTGAACCCACAAAGAACCATCAAACATCTCTGCAGTTCCCTTTTATAGCCTTTAATCACTGTTTTGGTTATAAAACCCACAAGTTTTGACGAAAGACGACGAAAAACATGGTAATACTGGAGCCAGTACTGTAGTTAAGACCAACTAAACTGAGACCAAGACATGACCAAGACCAGAGTGTATCGAGACTGAGACAAGACCAAGACTTTGAAGGGTTGAGACCAAGGCATTGCAAGACTGAATCAAGACCAAGACTGGACCAACATTCACCAAACTCTTTGGGTGAAGCACGGTTGCTACATTGAGTCACCTCATTAAGCGCCACCTTGACGTATTTACTGACCGCTGTGTGCTCCTTCGGACTTTTGGTTTTGGCTGATTTCTCCTTCCAGACAGTTAAATAAATCAGACATCGCACAGACTATTAAGCGATATCCCCGAAGTTGTGGTCCTGACCGATCTTCAACTAAAATCCAGAGTCCTCATTGTTGGAAATCGAGATGAAATTAAAGTAAGTAAGAAGAAGTAAAACTGTGGTCGACTCTGAGACCTGAGGCCTTTTAAAAAGTAATCTTGAGACTTGTCTAAAGACCAAGAATGATCTCGAGTACTACAACGACTAGCAGCTTAAGAGTCAGATATGTAAATGCAAACGCAATGCAAAGCAGAGCTAAAGCGAACACTGGATCAGGTGACACATGAGTCTAAATGCTAATGTTGCTCTAAATCTGCTGATTGTGTAAATAAACGTCTGTATGCTAACAGGTTCCTATATTAACTTAAAAAGGTGATAACATGTCCGCCTGTTTCTGCTGCCTCTAAATGAATAACAATCAATTACTGCAGCTTTCAGTGAACCTGCGGTGTCTGAGTTCATTCTTCTGAAAAGAAAATGCTTGGCCTTCCATTTTCAGAGATTAAAATAGACTATTAATTTGGAGCACAGGCTGCGAATAAAAGGGAGGCACGGGATTCAAAATAGTCCTTTGTTCCAAACAAAAGAGTCAGAGGCAATTCAAGGACAATAGTTACCCTCTCTGCCATCTTCTCCTTCAGAAAAGGCTTAATTATAGCGAAGATGCCTTTGAAAATCCTGGGCTCGTTAATTATGTTAACAGCCTTGATTCTGATTGGAAACCCATCCTGTGAATTAAAAAGAGAAACAGAACAGTCACAGCTGGTCCTTGTCAAACGCTTCACTTGTGTTTTCTGTGTTTATGTAAATATTAAAAACACTCACGACGACACACACAAACAAGGCAGCGCTCAAGAGTCGCTGTTAGAAACGAGGTTTTCTCGTCATGTATGTTAGCACAGTTACTCGTATTAACTGCCGTGTCATTACAAAAATAAAAGAATTTTGAGTAAATGCTGCATTCCAGGAAAAAACTATATAATATTTCTCTTCAGATTTCATTTTAAATCTGTCATCAGATCATCAGATAGTCGATTTCTCACCTGGAGGATGCTCACAACCTTTTTGGCGAGGAATGGGCCTGGATTCGATGCCTGTGACATGCCCACTCCGGTGTAATCGGCCAAGATGACAATACCATTGACCTGCGTTTCCTCCGGCTGGATCAGTTTCTCCAGAGTCAGATAAATGGCCCTCACGTTGTCAACAAACGGATAATCATTTGGCTTCCATTTTCCTGTAAAAGGAGGTTGAGTAATCGTACATAATGAGTAAAACCCATCCTGATAGAATAATCAGTAAGTGGCTATTAGTCATCCAGTATGTACGAAGAGAGCTTGATGTCTGCTGAATAATGTGACAGCTAAATGGAAAACAGTAATTATACAATGGTTAATATATTATATAAAACTGCTGAATTCTCCAGTGAAGCAGACACCACCGACCTGGCCGCAGACAGAGGATGTATCTTCCGTTGGGGTCCGGCTGAGGCAGGACCGTGAGAAAGCCCAGGTCCAGGACGTGTTTCACCGTGGATGGCTTCAGGTCCTGGAACACCTCTGGCCAGGCCTTACGACCCGCGTGGTAATTAAGCAGCAGCTGCATGGCACGGTCGTAGTCGAACTTCCTGGCCCGCAGGAAGCGCAGGAGGAAGGTGTCATCCAGCCTCGTCCTGAGGTTGGGCTGTTCCTGCGAAGTTAGGGACAAAAAGAGGAAGTCAACAGATAAAAATGCTGCAAACAAAAAGAGTCAAATTCTGGCCATAGTCTATATTTTCTTATTGTCACTCAAGAACAAGACCAAAACCAAGAATAAACTCATCCAACTAAATGTTGTGTGATCCCCGACACACACACACACACCATCCTTCTCCAATAACCACCGCTAGAAATAAATAAGCTGTTATATAAAGTTTTTTATTTGTTTGACAGACCCAGAACCCGCTGGAGGGACTATATAGCCCATCTAGCCTGGGAACGCCTCAGGATCCCCCAGGAGGAGCTGGAATGTGCCCTGCTAAACCTGCTGCCACCGCGACCCGACACCGGATAAGCGGAAGAGAACTAATGGATGGATGGATCAACAATCATCACAATACTAATTTAGTTCACGGCCACACTTTTTGAACAGGTTAGACAGAAAGTTTAACAGCTTGTCTTTTATCTTTAGGAAGACCAGGCTCTGCAGGTGAGCCTGCATACCTTCAGGGAGGGAGTGCTCAGGACTTGGACTAAAGTTATTTAGTCTCTGAGACTAAATGACCTGACGTCATCGTCTAGGTCCAGGTCCTTGCAGAGCATCCTGATCTTCTCCTTCATCTTAGCACTGAACTGAGCGGTGGAGTCTGTTTTGCATGTCTATATTTTATCTATATTTCTGTTCATTTCGTAGGTGTATACAGTATGTAATTACTTATCTTGTACTTGTCATGCTGTCTGAGTATTTTGAGTCATTCATTACTTGACAGTTTTTTTGAGGCTATAGAAATTCTTCTATTCTTCTTTAAGGATGTTTTCTACTAAACTAGCATGTTTTAAATATTCAAGAGTACAATCTGGGTCTGTTATGATTTGGTGTTTTTTTGTATGTTATTATTACTATTTTTATTAGTATTATAATTCATTACTGTAGATGTCTCGGTCTTCAGACTAAGCCATAATTCATTACTGTAGATGTCTCGGTCTTCAGACTAAGCCAAAAAGCCTGGTTGTATTGTCATGTTTACTTCTTCATTCCTTGGGGAACTGTGACTACAGCATTTATGCCAAGGTAGGATCGCAGGCGCTCGATAGCCATCAAGTCCATCAGTTTGTCATGTTGCTCCACAGAGCAAGTCTTCGCCTTTCCTCAACTATTTTCCTCTCTGTGTGTGCAAGAAAATAAGAAAGGGATGGAAACTTAAAAATCAGTCCTGCTTTAAATATCACCGATATATAAAACATCCAAAAACCTTCAGTATCATATCTCTCAGTGCTTGGACATCCCGGAGACGCCACTCTGGTTTCTCCTGGAGCTCCTCCCGCGCCTTGGCCACCAGCTCAGGGGTCAGGGTGCAGGTGTAGATGGGTGGAGGCGGTCCAGGGAACCAGCTGTGTCCTGCAGCTGCAGCAGCCGGTGACGGTTCCACCGCTGGAGGAGACCTGAGATCGATGGACTCATGCTGATCATCCATGGACTGACTGGGCGAAGCTGTTTGAACACATGGACACAGACAGAGGTTCTAACATCTGGATATAAAACATAATGCTCATTACTGAGCAGAAAACCAACTAAAGGAATGTTATGATGTTATCTGTATCAGTGGGGAGGTGTCTGAGACAGCCCATTTTTAAAAAATGTATAAAAACCAACAGTTAGAGCTCCTCGAGGAGCCTTTTCTCTGTTAGAGCTCCTCGAGGAGCCTTTTCTCTGTAACAACTCGGTGTGTTGCACTGTTAAACGCTCCTTCTTGTACGAGAATAATACATTCAACTTAAACTTTGATACTCTGAATCCAGTCCTCCTTATTCAAGAGTTTTTCTTAAAAAATGTATAAGAACCGATTGTTAGAGCTCCTCGAGGAGCCTTTTCTCTGTGTGTTGCACTGTTAGACGCTCCTTCTTGTACAAGAACAATAAATTCAACTTAAACTTTGATATTTTGAATCCAGTCCTCTTTATTCAAGGGTTTTTTTCTTTAGAAATTCCCACCACCAGCACCAACATGCTCCTGTGAGTGCAGCTATGAGTCAGTGAATGATATAACCGATGCGACAGAGCTAAACTCACAATAACGACCGAGCACCGACCCGAGAACACGTTCAGCAGCCGCAGACTAACACACACACGGCTGCCTTTTCCGAGCATCCATCGCTAAGAGGTGAAAAATCACGAAAAAACACAGAAACGAACCGGATAAATAAAGATTCACAACCGACCTGCCAGGAAAATCCGGGAACAGAAACGGCGCCTTCTCATTGGTCCATATGCAGCACGTGACGTGACGCAGCCAGCTGCGTGGCGTTTACGTCCCGGTGTTTGTTTTGGGTGGCCGTGCTGCGTTCAGGTGCCACTCGGAAACTAGCAACACGCGTTTTAAACTTAAAAACAAACGTTGTTTAAAATAACAAAAAATTGTTTTTGTGCGTCTTTTTTTTAAAATAAAAGTCATATTCACAAACTGACACTTTACTTGCTAAAACGAACGCTATAGTCCAGGGGTGTCGTTATTTCGTTCTTTTTTTTTTTTTAAAGAGGGACAGATTAATAATCATAATAATATTAATAATGTAATTAAACTAAATTTATATTTTTAAAAAATAATAAAAAATTATATATATATATTTCCAACATTTCCCAGATAGCAAATATTCAAATATTTTGGCTGTATTATGGCATACATTTGGCATTTTTGGTTTTCTTTTGGCATTAAGAAAGCCTTTTGGCTTAACTGTGGTATGATTAGGGTTATCCATAATAGATAAGGAGGCGCCAGCAATATATGGCTGAGTTAATGGCATGTTTATGGCAAGCCAGAAGACTGGGCAAAGAGCAGTATTAAGTATAGGGATGGTATGGCATGTTTATGGCATGCCAGAAGATTGGGCGTGAGCAGGAACAGCTGATTTGGGGCTCTTCTGGGACATTTATGGCTATATTTTGGAAGTCCACAATTTGTTTTGGGTGAATTTTGGCTCCCTTTTGGTATGATTTTGGCTTTCCTAATTTTGGCCATTTATGGCCCAGACATCCACCCATAACCTTGCCAAAATGACAAGCCAGATTTGGGCCAAAGCGAAGCCAATAGAGTTTTGCTATCTGGATTTAAGATGGGTCTAAGTTTAACGTGTCACTCTTGCTCCTCTCTTTAACAAATCAATCAATATTTAGTGTCACATCTACAGATATATAACACCAGCAGTTATGTCCTTAAAGATGAAGCTTCGGGCCGGATGAAAACTAAACCGCGGGCCGTGATTGGCCCCCGGGCCGCACTTTGGACATCACTGCTATAGTCTATAATCCAATAGGTTTTTCAGCTTCAGTGCACCTGAACGTCACATCTTGCAAACTGACATACTTGTTAAATTTTCACGCTTCTAAATTACGGTTATTAGTTTAATTAGGCATATATTTACGACAACGCACGATAGTATTAAAAATATATATAGTTTATATTTATTTATATAGTAATAGGGAGTATTTCATGCTCGTCCATTAGACACATATCCATCTTTCTTTCTCGAAAACTGTCTAGTTTTGCTAGTTAATTAATTAAACTATGAACCAGAGGGTTGCTGTGCCTGAAATATAATTTTCACACATTTTCTGTGGACATGCATCAGATGTATCAATCACACTTGAGTGCGGTAGATGGCGGAGTTTGCCTGCATATCGCTCAGCCTGCATCCCCCTGCATCACCATAGGAGTCGTCAAGGTCTGTTCTCTACTTCAAAAAATATAAATGAATATTTAAAATAATGCATCTAACTTATGTATTCACATTTATGCATTATATATGTGCATAAATAAGTTGGCTGCTTTGTGTTTTGGTAAGGAAAGAAGTGCTCGGTTATCTTTGAGGATGACCTTCATGTCTGAAGCTACTTGTTTTCTAAGTCACGCCTCTGTTATGCAGCACGTTGGTATTAGCTGGCTTGAATTGGTGCTATCTATAATGATTTTATGACATTTTATCTGAATGTTACATGAGGTCAGTGAACAAGCACTGCCACGTTGGACAAAACTTTCCAACATGTCTGGTTTCTTTATTAAAGGACCAGTGTGTGGAATTTAGTGGCATCTTGCTGATTGCAACAACTTCACCTCACCTTCACCTTCCTATTGTGATGGAGAAACTTTATGGTGTCCGTAAAATGTGCGAAAGAACCAGTGTGGAGTGTGTCTGGTCTGGGTGGCTGTAGAAACACGGTGGTATCCTCATGCTCCTCATACAAGATTAAAAACATTACAATTCTTATTATCAGGTGATTATACACTAATAAAAACATATTTATGCATATTAAATTCAATTTCTGCCATGTTCTAATAGAGCCCCCTAAATTTTACAGACTGGACCTTTAAGTTGCACTGTTTGTTTGTTATTCAGACCCACTAATTCTCAATAAAAACTCTTATCTCATAGCGATAAGATAATATAAAATATGATCTGCAGAATAATAAAAATAGACCTTGAGATTTATTAATTCATCTTCACATTGTAAGGCGAAACATTGCCTGTTTTTGTAAGGCAGTACAGGTTACAAGGCACAATTTATTCCATCAGTTAAACCACAACAAAGTACTAAACAAAAAATATAATATATATATTTTTAAAAACCAATGCAACATATTATTGGGGAGGGGGGGGGCTTCCTCAGCGTGTCTGCCTGTGACTTTTACAAAGCGGCACCACAGACTTCACCGTAAATAAATTTGAATTTTGTAAATATGCATTTTTCCAGTACATAAAACAAAAACACAGATATTTGAATGCTGTCACAGAATATATTTAAAAATGAGACCCGAACAAAACTAATTCAAGGGATTTTCTTTTACTTTTGATAAAAAATGAAATTTTTCTGAATTCCTACTGACACCGTTTTATCACTAAAGAACAAAAAATAAAAAAATACTGTGCAACACTAAACACATGACAATGTAAGGCCTGTTGTAACATTCATAAAAATACTTGACATGATCGCGTCACCATGTCTAACATAAGCCTTGTTGCACACACTGAGGCCATGCTAAAGGAAGTGATGTTGCCCAATAATAAACTAACCGTATATACATTAATATTTCTACGCGTCGATCTCACAGAACGACCGGATATTTCCGATGCTCGTAGTTTTATTGTCTGGCCTTCGCCGAGCTGTGGAGCTCAACTGCAGCTGCATGTGTGAACAAATAGATCCCTGAAGAAAAACAAGCAATCTGCAAGGGTCATAATTACATTCTACATATTTAGCTACTTTATTTTTTATAGTCAAGTTAACAGCTTCAATGCTGATTGTGTATAAAGTTACATATAAACACCCTGGTTTAACACAATAATAATAATAAAAAACTGAAGGAATAAGGATTCAGAGGGTTGTTAGATGGCCTCTTGCTTTGTAATAGTAGGCTGAGGGATGGATGTAGGCTGCTTGGGCACGGTGGCTATGACCCCCTGAGCCATTTTGTAATGTTCTGAGCTGGAGGCAGTAGGCGGAGACGGGATCGGGGTTTCAGGAGTGGCTGAAAAAGTAGAACACAAAAAGAGCGAGTTAGAGAAACTGCAGCATAAGCAGGTGTATATTTACCGTTCTGTGGTATAACATGTCTTGGAGGGGAAACACAATTTTCAGATAAGGAATAAGCACTTTTGTGAAATTTCTCAGAGCATTAAACATGTTAAGAAAGAATAACAGAAGTTCTCTTTGACAAAAAATAAGCCAGATTAGTTTCCATAAAGAATTTAGAGGATTATTCTGCCAAGCTTGTTTGTCCTTCCAGCTACCTGACCAGGCTGCACATGGAGCCCAGGGAGGTGAAATTTGACAGCTTTGGATGGACAAAAACTTCACAGTTCTTCTGCGATACGAGAGAATGAAAACACTTTGTGCTGATGTGTCTTGTACTTACAGATTTGACCGTTATGGATCGGCGTCGGCATGTTGCTGGTCACTATAACATTGCTGCTGAGGTGCTCCTGAACCAGGTGAGGGTGCAGAGAGTGAGGTGCATGTGGAGCCTCATTGGCAGAACCTGAGAAACAAAGAACACAAACATTCACTACAACAGGTCTGACTCCAAAACAAAGAGTCCGAGTCAAAGAGGTTACAAAGGGCTCACCTCCGAGAAGCATTTCTTGGAGCAGGTTGTCGATCTTGGCCATGCCGAAGAGTTTGACAAACTGGATCTGCTCAATCATCTGCCAGGTGATGCTCTGTAGCGTCGGCAGCAGCAGGAGCAGCTCTCCGAAGCGGCCTCGTGAGTCGTACTGCCTGTCGTTGATGTAGTCTTCCAGGCTGACCTGGACCTGGTATCGCATCCGCTTGATCTTACCTGGGTCACTCAGACCTTTAGCATCTGTGGGCAAACAAAAGCAGAGGAGTGTGTTTACAGAGAGAAGTTACCGAGAGCACTATTGCTTTCTGAAAGCTCAGTCAGTACTCGTACCTGGGTCAAAGAAAACTATGGCTTTCAAGCAGGCATATTCATTGTCGTCTATCTGAAGCTCCTGGAAGGGGAGCACCAGCTCATCCAGGATTCTCACCGCTACCCTGCCCACCTCCAACTCTGGGCAGTTTCTGGGAATTATGTAGTCATTTCCTGCAGAGGAATCACATCTTCAGAACACTGCATCCGTGCTTTTCTTTAAACAGATTCGGGCCAATGAATTACGGCAATATAAGCGCGGTTTACCTAATAAGAGGATGTCTTTGTACAGCATGGACCTCTTTGCAGCACCGAGCAAGAGGTGTTCTCCTGCATGAGCTCGCAGCAACGCCACCTGAAATACAGTGAATTCATGTCACTTATTAGCCGTGCGGTGATAAATCAGCAATATCTATGCATCTGAAGCTCGCTGTGTTAACTGAAGAGGGAGGAAAACTCTGTCCTGACACTGATGTAACATCAGCAAATCAGTTACCGCGGCCTGGCGATCACACTGTTAATGATTCTGCACTTTTTTTTTTCAAGGGGGGGGAGGGATATAACTTTAAAACCAGCTCATCATATTCTAACTCAGGATAAAAATATATTAACCACACCGGTTGAAGAGTTTGAGGTTTGGAGTGATGAGAAACACCCTTGTAGTCCAGAATCAGCTTTATTAGCCGAGTATGTGAACACATACGGTGAGTTTGACAGTTTTCCGTCAGTCTCAGTGTGCCCACACAGCTGAACAAACACAAACAAATTGTGTACAGACATTTATCACTTTTCTACCTCATTTATGTGTTTAGAAAGAACATTCACTGACTTTATGCTCCTGCCGCCCCCCCCTCTATGGTTTTACGAAGACTGGTTGATGAGTTACCAGAGTGTCTATACAACTATGTACACTGTGTCTGCGTATTAGTCTTACCTGGTCATCCAGGGGCAGGTCACAGAAGGCTGGGATATACTTGGCCCACTCCACCAACACCAACAGCTGCTGTTTCATGGACTCACACACGTCCGTGATGGCGGCGATCTTCTTGGTCCTGATGTCGCCGTTGAGTATAGGAGCAGGGGAGGTGATCTGGACGGATGAAGTGTCGCGTTATTAAGATGATTCATCGTGGTTAGATGCGATTCCCTGCAATGATGTAGAGAGAGCTTACCTGTCTTGACAGTACGTCTGCCTGGATGAGTGCATTGATGGATGGTAAACTGCTGTCTTCGTAGCTGGATCTCCTGGTGCTGATTCTGTCTCTTTCATTCTGGACAGCTAAAAACACACACAGATTTATATTAACATCACCGCTGCAGGTACACTCAGTTATTCAGCAAAGGAAAATTGCACTTTCTTGTAGATAATAAATTGAACATCTGCGGAAAACTCTGAAAAATGTTGCACCGTCTCCATTTCTGTGTTGCACAAAGGGCGCAGAGTCATTTCAGAGAAAAATAAGTCTTCCCAGGTCGTCATGTTTATCAGTATATGGCTATTATTGCTCAGAAGTGTTTGCTCAGCATAAGCTGGTTAGAGACTTCGGCGCTCCACGGAGTGAACATTAACAAGGTAGTACTCTCATGGGTATTGCGACACGCTCAGACGAGTCATGTCCATCCCAGCTCAAACGCCTGCAGTGATTTGCTGATTAAATCCTGTTTTCAGGAGAATCTGTCGAGTTTAAAAAGAAAGAAAAGGCTCCTACCTTCTTTCTTCATGCCAGCTCGGAAGCATTTCTTCAGCCTGCAGTATCTGCATTGATTTCGCTTGTCTTTGTCCACGATGCATTGTCTGTTGAACCTGGAAAATGAGTGGAGTCAGTTTGTTTGTGCTGTTGTGAAGTCAAAAACTGATGCATGAATCAGAGCTGCAACGATGAAAGTTAACCTGCAACAATATTTGCTGTTTCCAGGCAACGATGAAAGTTAACCTGCAACAATATTTGCTGTTTCCAGCCTCGTAAATGTGACATTTTGATGCTTTTTCCTGTTATAATAGGTATTTTTCACTGTTTTATATAAAAAATATGAATCAATTATTTGATTTATAGAAGAAAACAGTCTGTAGGTTATATGATAATGAAAAAAAATCATATTTAGAAGCAATTGGGCTCTTTTTTTGACGTATCTATTGCGAAAAACAACAGAAGTTTTTTGCTTTTTCACTGTAGACTTGGGACTAATGTGTGCTGACAGGGCCAGATGTGCATTGCTTTGCTTCAGTGACATAGCTACAGTAGTAGAAGATGCAAAAATCAGAGTATTTTTCTGTCCTCACCTGCACGAGTACATGTGGTTTTTGCGGACGCTGCGTCTAAAAAAGCCCTTGCAGCCGTCACAGCTGGACGCCCCGTAGTGTTTGCCAGTGGCTCTGTCTCCACATATGGCGCACAGGCTGCCCGCCCCCAGGTGGCCGGTGGCGTTCATGTTGGCGCTCTCAGCCGGTGAAGAGTCTGACACAAAGAAAAGAGAAAGAGATGACATCAGGTCAGCAGGATGACTTTTTTTTTTAGAGCAACTGGATGACCCGAAACCAAAAAGTTTAATTAGTTTAAAGGCTGAAAAATGACAGATTGTCAGAGCTGGTTTGATTTCAGAGGGTGTGAACGGCCGGAGTGATCAGCTCCATTGACAGGCTGATCATGAGAACCTGTGTGGATCTGCCTGAGTGGCTCACTCAGAGTCAACAGAGCATAATTGATGTCATCTTGATTACCTCTGAAAAGGCAATCACTGGAGACGGAGACAGTTTTCAGTCACCCACACAGTCACCAGACTGGGTCAATCAATCACAGAGTATGTCATGACACATGATATAGATTAAAAAATGGCACGCTGACTCAACAGACGTTGTCATACGTTCATATAATAAAGCAGAAACATGCAGAAGTCCCATTTTTTTAAGTCTCATTGGGAATTTTAGAGTCCGGTTCACAGCCAGACGTCATGGGAGACTGCACGTATAAATAAGTTGGTGTCACTGTGAGCACTTCTCAAAAAAATCACTTCAGAGTCTGTGGGAACAGACCGTTTGTAACAAGAGATGGACGATCGTGATACTCAAACTATCACCACAGGATGAATATCAGGCCGGCTGTAATCGATCTGACACCACATCAGTCTGCAAGCTGAAACATGTTTCATCTATCGAGGACAGAGCGGAGTCTCGTGAATCAAAGTCTCTTAATGTTTTACCTGAGAGGGGGTGATAACAGAAGACCACCGAGCAGGATCACCCCCTCTCCAGATGACCCCCTCGCCTCTCTGTCCTCCTCTCCCGACCAAAGTTTTAAAATCAGTAAAAGTAAAAGTTCAAACGTCAGAGTTGCGTTTATGTGACTCACCTGTGCCTATGGGGAGCACTTGCATGTTTTCGAACTCCAGCGTGGTGTAAGCTGGGTCCAGAGCCTCGCTGTAGTCTGCCATGTCCATGTCTGCCAGCGCTTTGGACAAACAAATTCTCAACTACCTGACAGTGGGACAGAAAGACTTGTCCAAGAAGCTAATGTGCCCCCCCACCTCCTGCTCCTTTTTCCTTCTCACACCTCCACCTCTAACCCCCCACCCCCACCCCACCCTCCTTTCCTCTCCTCTCTCCTCTAGCTCCGCCCAGTAACAAGGTAGCTCCCCAGTTCAGTGTGATGGGGACCTACTGGTGTCAGCCAGTGACTGACAGCAGAGCTCCTTCTCCACCCTTTCCCTCGTGCCGCTAACCAGAGGAGAGGTGGAGTGTCTGTCTCTTGGTTGATGGTTAACTAGTCTCTTCAGTGGCGAATCACAGGCTTGTTTTTTTTTTTGTTTTTTTCCAGAAGAGATAGCACAACTTTGATATCCGCCATCTCTCCTTGAGTCTCGTTCAGTAATGGATTAGCAATTCTTCCACGAGAGCCAAGCCAGCCCCGCTGCACCACTTTAAACCAGTTCATTTTTACAGCCGACACTTTCTGTAGCATGTCGTAATCACATGCACACGAATTACAGCGTCCACGCTCGCGTCATAAAAGAGCAAATGAAGGTGCAGCTGAGCTTCATGTGTCTGCAGGGAAACCCACCGTGGAGACAAAGTCCCCAGTATTTCACCTTTATGTCACTTTATAGCTTCACTGCACCGATTATGAGACGAGACAGCCAGAAACAAAATGTTTTGTGTCTCAGTATTTAGTTCACAAAATCTTCTCAACACTGCAGAGACTTTTAACTAAACAGTACGTCACACATATACAAAATATTATACGATATGAGCCTGAAATATGACATGCAGAGTTACTCTGCTGCCAAACTGATTCGATAAACCATGCACGAACACGATCAATGCATCCCAACTTTTACCAGAGATCTGCGACTTTCTAAGAAAACAGTCACCTGAAGCTAATCCATCCATGCTGACAGCTATATATATATATATATATATATATGTTAACTACTTTCTAAGATTAAATTGTAAAGTGACAATTAAAAACACAGGATCAGTTTATAATCGAAATAAATATAAAAGGAGGTTTTTCCTTGCCACTGTCGCCAAGCTACATTAAAATACCCAACAAAGTAGATCGAGATCAGCTCCACCTTAACCAGCTGCCACACTAATATGCTTTAAGTATCTTTACACAGTGGTATTGATGCTTTTACTTAAGGAAATGTTTTAAATGCTTCCTCCACCACAGGAAACTCATCAGTCAGTCATATTCAGATTCTCGCATAATCAAGAGAAATAACTCTGCTCGAGCAAAGCGATGCTATTATGTGAAAGACTTTGTTGTAAGGTGAAAACGTGAGGATGCATGTGAACACTTGTTGCTGGAAAGGAAACTGCTCCTCTGCGATTCAGTTTAGAAAACAGAAACTGCAAAAGGGTTTATTGTTCGGTAGGAACGCAGCCCAGTTTCTGTAGTCGTCTTAAAGGATTTAATTAAACCAATCAATTAAAAATCAGCACGACTGTACATGACATGCCTCACACCAACCTCAGCCAGTTGTAGAACGCGCTGGGAATGAGCTAAACGTAACATGGTCGAGTACAGATGCAAACACTGACACTTCCAAGATCATTACGTGTTATATGAAACAGTATAGATATAGATACACGTGATACTGTCTGTCAACTGAGATATTCACATTTGTAACATGATGTTTGGAGTTATTGAAGAGTCTTGGAGCCACATGAGAATATACAACTGTAATTTTTCACTTAATCAAAATTAAAACACCAGTAATATCTTTTCTGACCGCCCTTTGTGGACGAGTAACATCCTTTTTGTTTAACCAGAAACAGCCGCTATGTCACCGTATTCAAAGCCACCAGACTCCAATTCTAGTTAATTGGTTATTAATTTAGTTAGTTAATTCTTGGAGAACATGTATTCATTGTCACTCGTCTAACACAACAAAGGGAGACCATCATCAGTCATCTCAATTTCTTATAAAAAACTTGTTCATGAAGGCCAAGAGACGGACAAAATCTACTAAACCTCCAAGTTCGATATGTCTTCATGAATTTTAAGCACATTTATAAACTCATATTTGTAAAAAAAAAAAAAGTGTTAAATTGGATTGCAGCTTTGTTATATTGTGAAATCAATCAGTAACAGTAATATGGCATTTATGGACGGTTTACAGGAGGAGTTATAATTCATTAAAAACACTTGATAATGATTACAGCGCGTTATAAACTCTATTTATCAAACGTTTATATAATACCAAATGTCTTCTTGCTCGTGAAATCTTAGCACACATGTTTTTTCAGTGTTTTCGAAACGCTTGCGCAAAGCGAACCAGCTCTTACATGTCAAACAGCAAACAGTAGTCTTGTATTTGAAGAGAAAGTGCCAGTACATAGCAACAGGTCAACGATCGCAGGTTCAGTCAGACCTTTAGAAAGCAGTAAACCTGCATGTAGGTGAACTTGTTAACCATACACTCAAATCATAGGAGCTCATAAAATTATTTTTCCTCCTGCAGACAAACACCATTACACGTCCAATGATTAAATATTAACTCTCTTATGGTAACCCAATCAAAAAATGATCAAGCTACAGAAACTCTTCTTTTCACCCCGTCATAGATGATCATGGGTTTAGTTTTATTGATCTTTAATGTGGATCTTTAACAAGCTGATTAACTCAATGGAAACTACGCCCGTGATCAATAAATGATTAGCCGCTTATTATTACGCGCTCCTGCCATCAAACGCAGCTCATTTTCGGATCGTGTTGTTTCGCATGCGTGTACAGAGGTCACCCATTACAACATTTGTTCACGTTCGATCCGCGCTGCTCTTCTGCAATGCCCCGTATTTGCTCAAAGAAATGTGCTGATTATTTCAAAGCGGTGAGCCAGCGAGCGGGGGAGGAGGGAGCACGAGGACGAGGATGGGGGAATCAGTGTGGAGCTATGAATGAGTCACACAGAGCAAATCTTATCTGCTCTGTCATTAAAGTGCTTTTTATCGCTGCTCCCATCTTAAATTTCTGTGAACTCCTCAAGAAACAGTCATATACAGGACTATAAAGTATAATCTGAGTGGTTACAGCTTTCTTAATCACGAACTGACAAACTGTTCTCGTGTCAGATAGGAGAGCTCGAAAATGTTCCCGTAACTTATCTCTGTTTTTGAGGTGGGGGGGTTTGTCTTGAGATACTGTAGCTACACCTAAACACCGGCTGGATTAACACATACAGGAGGCTGTGAAACACAAAGTCGCTACATTAAAACTTTCTGCTGAAAATGAAACTTTCAGCTTCTTTTTCTGGAAAATTAGACCTATAAATCTTTCTTAAATAGCTCGACATTTTATATCTGCAACCTCCGTAGCTCTGAAGTGAAGCCAATGCAAAAGTGTCAAAAAGTTGCAGTTCCTCTAACGTCCACTTGAGGCTGGCTCCAGAAGTGAGTCAGTCTCCATAAGTCCCCATGTTAGACAGCAGAAATAAACATGTTTACAGCCTGGTACAAAAAACAGTTTTGGTCTCTGTAGCTTATTTCCCCGTTCATGACAACTGTACTGAGGGTGAATTTATATACAACTCACCTGTTCACATTATATTGAGGCTTAAAGTTATGCAGGATTAAGAGCATGGACGCTTTAAATTATAGGTGGTGCTGTCACAGGTGAATTGTTCGAGCAACCAGGCTTCATTCAGCATACTGAGCTTCACACTTGATGTTACAAAAGAGATATAACATGTAGATTAATGACCGTTAAAGTGCTAAGCAGTTGCCGGCTGCAGGTTCATATTCACCGTACAGGCATGATGATGCACAACTCTAACTCTCGAAATGTCGAAACTATTCCTTTGAAGAAAAATGTCAAAAAATCGACCATGCATGTAATTTTCAAACTGTTTGTTACCGGGATCTTTAACCTCCTTGGGCTCTTTACAGAAGACTTTCTCTTCAACGTGACAGCTTCTGTCAGAATGAGCTGCAAAAGCAACAGGATAGACGCAAATTTAACGATTGACACAAAAAAAAAAAAAACAGAAAACGTGTTTTACAGATATTTGTTGGGACAATCCCAGACAAACCGGGACATCATGCGGTGGAGGCAGCAGTCTGTTGTTATGTGATTTAACTTATAAGTTATATTAACTTTTAGTGTCATGCTTCAGTTTTATTGCATTTTATTTTACGTGTTTGTTTTGGTGATTGTATGCATGTGGTGTGTTTTCAGTATTCTTGTCTCACTTTAATGTCTGCGAGCATAAAATAATATAAATAAGCAGTTATCAAATCTTTTCCCACGACACTCTGACAATGGCTGCAGCTGGCTTTGCTGTTAAATGCATGTGGGAGGCTGCCATGTTGAAATGAGATGGACCAGAGCGTCCTGTCTTATAATCAGTCACCCAAACTCGTGCCCCGGGGCTAAAAGTCAAAGGATCGCTGAGACCTGATGTAACACTTGTGTGATTCTCCCCTTTGAAACTTCAAACTCCAGTTTGTGAACAAAGTCTATCTTCTGAATAGGAATCTCCGACCACTGACCAAACTCCATTTGCAACCACTGCCTATTTGTACCTTCTCCTCAATGACTACATTTCATTTTCCCCAAGCCCGATCTCAAAGGCAGGCGTCTCAGGAAGCAACACACAGAGTAAAAATCAAAATATAGGAACAAGCGAGCTGGAAAGGAAAAAGACGAGCATGGTGGTTGCGGAAGAGTTGATGGGATGTGGAATATACACTGAGGACTTATTTTGTTTCTTTCCGAGGCGAGCTACACCACAGTGAAAATGTGAGCGTTCGTAAAGCTCGTCCGGGAGCGTGTTGATGTTGATAAGAGTAAAATCAGAAGGAGACAATGTGCTGGCTGCAGCAGATTTGAGGCCAGCAGAAAAAAGGGCTGCTGCTCTGCTCTGCTGCTGTAGATGGAGGAGATAGGTGAGTAGAGTGTCATGGCAAAGACCTTGTCAACAGATAACTATCTGCAAATAACACAGCTTATGCAAGCCCCTGTGGCTGGCTGCGGGAATATCATATTTTCTGTCGCCTCTCCAATATTTTAGTATTTTCATTGCCTGTAATGACACGGATTGATTTTTTTGTCAAGATCAAATTAACTTTTTTAGTTAAAAAGGGAAAAAAACACAATTTACTGACATGTTAGTGTGTTCAGTGTGCCAAATACTACTTTAATATGTATTCAAATGTATTAATTACTTTAATACAGCTCAGCTAAATTACATATTTTACCGTTTTCCTGTCAAATAACACGACTTTATACCTCCACTGAAGCTAATCTGTCCTCAGAGGCCTTCAAACCACGTCGACCAAAGCCAGATCCTGCAGTGCCGTCGTGTTAGAGTCACAGTTTTTGGGGATTTTGTGCATGAATTTAAAAATGCAACCTATAACAAGTCTCTCTCTGAGTTAATTAACAAGATTAAAATGCACTGTAAAACGCACATTTATAACTGTTACGTAAAGATGATTTCAATAAATGGAGAATGACAAGAAATCGGATCTTTTCTCTGAAACGACAGGAGAGTTTTAGATCAACCTCGCCCACGATAACTCTTTAGTCTCAGAGTAATCATAAACTGCAAGTGCCTGTTCAGTTGTTCAGTATCTCCGGTAAGACGGGGTGAATTAAAATTTAAGTAAATAAATGAGGGAGGTTTGATTATAATTGTATTTTCAGTGTTTCTCTGCAGGAACGTATTTATTTTTAACCCTTCAACACAATGTTTCAACCTGAAGGAAATATTCTCCATTACTTCACAAATAACACCTTTAATCTACTAAAAAACAAACAGGCTTCATCTTGTTACACATGCAGCCAGACTGAAAAACTAAAGTAGCCTCTGTGCTCCAAATAAGTAAACAATTGCATCAATAAACATGAAGATCCATGCAAGACGTAAATCAATCACAGTTGGTGATAAGCCTCTGTAATCATTAACTCCGTTTTGCTGAGAATTCATCCGGACTGCTCCGTCAGCAGCTCCGCTCTGAGTACTTTTATCTCTCTGATTCGCTAAAGGTCCTTCAGTCATCGGCCAATCAATAGACATTTAACCTCCACAACTTCAACAACAAGGCACTAAATGTTTAAGGGATTCAACATGATCCTGTGAGTGCACAAGCGGGGCTTCGTCTATGATTCAAACTTCATTAATAGCATTAAAAAAAACGTCAGTTTAAGAAGTCAAACACATTTTCATGTGACGAGCAGCCTGCTGACTGCATCAGTCACACGGTTTGAGTTTTGGTTGGACGGTTTAAAGACTTCATCATTCGCTGCTCTGATCACGTGCTGCTCTCGTCCTGTTCGAACAACTCTGTCATCAGATCATGCTCTCGTTTTTTATTTCAATGTCACGGGCCCAGACTTTTGTCTTTTGTGCTAAATATAAGTAAAAGTCCTTTAAAACATCTTCAAACTGCAGCTTCAGTCCTCTGCAGTGCTGGCAGAAGTTGTCAGATACTGCAATATTAAAATATTCCGTTTAAAGTAAAAGTCCTGCAGTGAAAATAATTAGAAGTATCAAAAGTATTATGCATAAAAAATACAAATTTTAGGCGCGTACACGTGATATTTTAGGTTATCGTTATGTTAATTAACTTGATTAAATGAACATGTAAGGACTAATTTAATGTTTAACCTGGTGGAGCTGATTCTAACTGCATTACAAACAGCTGGGAGCTTTAAATCAGAACAATGCATCACAGGTTCTGTGTGTGAAAATATTAAATAAGTCAGAATTAAATCTGCCAGATGAAGTAAAAAGTGAAATACTTCCATGAAAGTCTGATACCTGAGTGTAGTACCACTGCTGCCATCATGTGGACACACACAGTCCTCACTCAGCTCACTGTTAACCAGATGATTCATCCACAAACTGCTGGATCACTACGACGTTCGTCCCATAGATACAGTAACTGCAGTCAGTCACGATGTTTTAACTCAATATTTCACGTCAGTTTGTGCCTCTTCCCTCAGTACAGCAGCTCTCACAGACGTCAACGTTCAAAGCTTTCTGTTTCTTTTGGCCTGACTCGAGCAGTAAACCACAAACACATAACAGCAGCTTTACCTTCCACAGCTTCGCGTCTTTAACGCACAAACAACAGCAGCTCGATTTCAGCAACTAATCCTCAGACTTCTCTCTCCCCGTTACCTGAATTGGTGAAGTGCGGCATCCCATCCTGGCCGTACATCCCTCTGAAGGCCGAGCTCTGACAGTGAGCCGGCCAGCTGAGCGAAGGCCCATGAGCCTGGGCGGCTCTCTCAGGCCCGGCCAGGCTGAGGCTAGGCTGAGAGGAGAAAGCAGGGCCCGCTGTTACTGGATAGTGCTGTTTGCCGTGGGGCCAACTGGGCCGGCTGTTAGGGCCCACAGCACCCAGGGATTATCCCCTAATGCCTGTCACAATGAGATTTGATTGGAGACTTGAACACCCGGATTAATAGTGTCAAGTGAACAGTGTGTAATACCGACCCACCAGACAAGCTAATTGGGTTTTCCAGCTCTGTTAAACAGCAGATATTTTATTACAGCACTGATTAAATTTCACTTCATTAGCTGAGTGATTTGTTCTCTATAACACAGGCTTTATACTTTCTGCAGGGCTCAAATCATTCACAGAGAGTTCAACTTCATGCTGGTGTCCTTTAACTCCTGGATAAACATAACGTGGCTAAAGTGAAAGTAAAAAGTCCTGTTTGTTGTTACAGTAAGCTGAAACAAAGAGTTTACACCCAGAATCAGTTAATCCACAAGAAAACGCTCCGTCCGATGACACTTCTGTACTTTCACTCACATGATGTCGACATACGGTTCATTAAAATGTTGTAATGCATCATCAGATCACATTCTGTCCACGATTTCACATGAGTTCGGTTTGATTTGATTGAATGCGATGGACAAAGTAGGCAGCCCTGAAGATATCGAGGATCTTTGGTGAGGTAAAACATGTTTACAGCCTGGTACAAAAAACAGTTTTGGTCTCTGTAGCTAATTTCCCCGTTCATGACAACTGTACTGAGGGTGAATTTATATACAACTCACCTGTTCACATTATATTAAGGCTTAAAGTTATGCAGGATTAAGAGCGTGGACGCTTTGATTGACAGGTGGGTGCTGTTACAGGTGGCTTGTTTGAGCAACCAGGTGAACATGATTGCAGCATAATACATGGTTTTTGTGTAGTTTATTATGTGTACCCAAGTCTTGTGTGCTGGGCAGGGCGTGGACGACGTGTGTGTGTGTGTGTGTGTGTGTGTGTGTGTGTGGGCTCTTCATGTGTTTGTGCTCATGGTTATTCATAGTTTCTGAAAGAATAGCAGCTCCACAGATTATAACCAGTACAAGACTCTTTTTATGTCGAGGTCCAAACTTGAGCCTCGAATTAGAGTTCAGTGTGACCGTAATTAATTTAATTTTCACTGTTTTTAATCTGTAGTTGTGTTAAAAATACTCAGCAGCAAGAAAAGAAACACCTTCCATCAGAGGTGTAATATAAAGGTACGTTTACTCAATTACTGGACTTAGAATAAATACAATTTTGAGGTACTTGTACTTGATATTATAGTACTTATTACTCCACAATATATTCCAGATTAATACACACAATATATCTGATTACCTCTTAAAATATGATGCATTATTAGACTAAAATACCAGAATAGAAACGTTAGATTGAATTCCTGTAAGTGTATTTCCACGACAACTAGACAACTGCAGAGGATGATCATGTCACATGATTAAAAGCTACTAATACTCGGTGTGTTGTGGAGCTGAGACGGCGGCACAGTTGTCATGAACGGGGAAATTAGCTACAGAGACCAAAACTGTTTTTTGTACCAGGCTGTAAACATGTTTATTTCTGCTGTCTAACATGGGGACTTATGGAGACTGACTCACTTCTGGAGCCAGCCTCAAGTGGACGTTTGAGGGAACTGCAGTTTTTTTTGGCACATTTAGTTAAAACTAACTCCAACTTAGCGAGATTAAACATAAAAATACTTCTTACACATTAATACATCAATAATTATAAATCAATAATTTGATTTTTTGTTTATAATGAGTACTTTTACTTTTGCTACTTTAAGTACTATCGCTGATAATACTTCTACATCATCATCCACACAGCAGCTACTTTACCCTCAGTGAGAAACGTCTGTGTTGTGTTTATGAGTCCAGTTTGGTTCATTTTTAACCGTTAACCACGTCTCTGTCCATGTTTATATGAAGTACCGAGGCCTCCCGGTGACCCACTCTCAACTCATTCAGCTCTGTAGGCAAACAGATATCTGCTGAGGAGCTGTTGAGCGGCTGTTGTCATGTTTACATTCACCAAGTGATTCTGCCAACAGCAGAGCTCGAGGGAGTTTGTCCAGGTTGTGACCGTTGAGCAATTAATCCTATGTGTCCGACACAACGTTAGAACGTGTGCCGTACGAGCTATGAAGCTCTGTCAGCTCGTCGTGTGTTTTATTTTTTGGTGAATTGTTCCAGACGTGTCTCAGATTTTGTAGAAATGAATCCAAATCTTTCACACGCCTTGCCTCGTTTAAACAGGCAGCTGCGACCTGCAAAAAGACATAACACGGGCACGGCTGTGAAGCAGACCGAACTGTGATTTGCAGGTTTTCGTTCAGACAAAGAAGCATAGTATACCTTAACTAGGCCAAAAAGAAGCTTAGTGCAAGGCAGCTGCCTAAGAATGTATTTGTAACGTAAATGTCCCCGTTTGGGAAGATTTGTGAAGTATATCCTGTACAGGGTAAACAAGTCTGTTCAGAAAATGTTGCTACTGTGCTCAAAAACAGCGCCCGAGGTCAGCTTGTGTTGAAAATGAGCGATATGTGAGTCAGTATACTGAAAAAACAAACGGACAGCGTCCTCTGATTCTCTAGTCCTTTTAGTTTAAAGCATGTCGTTTAAAGTTTGAAGCCCGAACAGGTCATGAATATATAATTTCATGTTTTGTTTTTTTTTAAAAAAGGCCAGTAATTTACTTAAACAGCTGGGAACTGTAGTTTTTAGCAGGCAGAGGTAAATAGAGTGTTTGTTAGGATGATGAATACACATTTGGTGATGCAGTGTGTGTACACAGCATTAGGAAGGTAAGTCAAAATAAAGCACTAATGAAGGAGCATGTTGCCCGGTGCAACAGTGAGGGGTTAGAATAATAATAAATTATATCAGGATTTAGATACAAACACAATATTTATGGGATTTGTTGACAGTAAGAAACATAAAGAATATCTCCTCTAGAGTTAAGATGGTTTCAGATTTAATGTTCACTTGGCTTTTTCGTGATCGTGGAGTTAAATGATGCTTCAAGCTGTCATACTTGACTCCTTTGTAAGGGATTAATGCCAAACTCATTTTGACTTTAATACCTGAATTCATTGTTTTTCCTTCCATAATATGAATTCTGGTATAGTTAAACTTTGGTGGGTTTCGACATGTGTTTGCACCTTTGTGGGTCAGGCTTCAGGACAGGACATCACGGATACAACGTCCATGTTTTATACTGTCTATGGATGCATCTGACAGCAGCATATTCCTGACTAGGCAGTGGGTTATCGGTTAGATTAGTAGCTACACTCGATGACTAAACAGCCTCGTTTATAATCACATGGGGGATGAAGGAAGGAGACTAGCTGAAGGGAAAACAACCTCGCCCGGGCCATTAGCAGGAGTTAGTGTAGTAAAGATAAACCTGATGTGAAAGAAGTCACATTAAATGATTTCAGAGCTTTGTAAAAAAAAAAAAAGAAAAAGAAGAATTTGCATCTCCTCATCCCCACATGCAAATCAGTGAAGGACCATGGGAGGACAAACAAAAAAAGTGAGAGGTAGCGCAGCCAGTGAGGCGTTCACTGACATCAGGACGCTTCAAAACAGACATCACAGACCTGTCTCCTCTTTCTCTGTGTGGAGACAGACGATGTGATCGACGGGGATTAAACGATAAACATCATCATCATGTTAGCTGTCAAATTTAAATGACTTTAAACGGACAGAGAGAATATTTACAGCACTGCAGAACATCTACTCAAGTATTAAAGTACAATTTTGACATATGTGTACAGCTCCACGACATTTATTTAACACGTACAGCTACTTTTTGCGTATAAAAGCATACATGCATGTATAATATGATGCAATACTAAACTACTAACGTGCCTAGTTGTGTACAAAGTATCTATAATTGTCTTGACATCATCAAACTACAACATTAAAATGGTTATCTAACAAAAAATATGATGTATTTTGATACTTTCAGTACATTTTGCTTCACACGACTCGTGTACCTTTGAGTGCAGGACTTTTTATTCGAGTGTTTTTCAACCCTCCTACTCCTTCTCGAGTAAAAGATCTGAGTGTTTCTCTTCCACCGCTAAGAATAAAAATACATCTGACTCCATCCACCAACGCAGCTTCTTTAAAAACTCCCCCTCGAATCAGCTGCACAGACAACATCATGTTTTCAAAAAAAACATCCTCAGAGACTCGATGTTCTGCTCTGACATCTCAGAAGAATCTCTGTGCCATCATCATCATCACCTCCACCATCAGGCCCAGCTCCCATGGCCCTCTCTCTCGTTTTTTTTTTTTTTTTTTTTAAACAACCTCCATATCTTTGACACACCTCCTGGATTACAGCCGTGTGAAAAAGGCAGACGTAAAATGGCGATGATATTTCCACCTCCACCTCTGAATCTGTTGCCGTGGAGTCCAACAGCTGCCCGGTGGAAAAACAACCAAAGAAAGAAAAGAAAGACAAAAGCAAGCGGCTGCCACGCTCGACCTTTCCTTTATTTAACCGAACATCCAAAGAAAAGAAGTGTGTACTCACCAAATGGAAGTTCCATACTCGAACTGACTTGTGTGTTTACATTGACCATGTCGTCCTCGGCTCCCTCTCAAGCATGTGTTTTAAATCCACTTTTTTTTTTTCTCCCCTTCCTCACCATAAGGTGTAAAATGTGGAAGTTTGGCTCAGGGTGCTTGTAGTGTGAGAAGGGTGTTGTTGGTGCAAGGTAAGGCCGGTGTTGCCGCTGTTATCTTATTGATTTTCCTAATCTGGGCAAATGTGGGTGGGGAGGTTAAACAGTAACCAGGCTCTCGTATGGACACCAATCTATATAGCAGCTGTAACTAAGGCAACATGATGATAGAAACTCAAATAGACATAAAGTTATCATGTGCTTTTCCCTCTTTCTCATCACCAAACACTCTTTTTTTTTTCTTCAGGTACAGATTAGGAGTGAATAAGAAACTGAGTTTATACAAAAAAAAAAAAAGGACAGAGAGAAAGCTCGAGGGTGGGGAGTGATAAAAAAGACAGAGAGGAGTGGAGAATGTACTGAGGGTGGCAGCGAGCAAACAGTGTATGACGGGTGACGTCGTCGGTTTTGTTTTGACTGAAGGGGGAAAAAAAAGTCATTTACAGTTTAAGCTGTCAGATGCACGATCGAGTCTGAATCACCTGCGTGCAGCCGCACACTGAAATCTCATTTCAAAACCTTATTTCAACAATCTCACAGAAATCATCATTTCACATCACGAAGCCTCGTCTCACGCAGCCACACAGGCTTTCATGGGCAAGTTTATGTATTTTCACAGGTTGTTCTCAAAAATATTGATGCCTTTTAACATCACATACAAGTTACAGACATATTCAGGATTCATCGTTATGTTTTTCTAGTCTAACTATCGGCTACCAGCGCCTATAAAACTCACTAATTAAACACATTGTATCTCTTTGGTGGCTCTATTTACAGAATATGATACCAACGACCTGAAAATCATAACGAATACGCACGTCTTTATGGTTAGAATAACTCATAATAGTTTGTTTTAGAGTTAGATGGAGGGTCTCCACCATTTGTGTGTTACAGTAGCTTGTAACACACAAACTAAACACTCCAGCCTTCGTAGAGTCTCCGGCTGTGGTGGTTCAGGAGGCAGAGTGGGTCGTGCACTAATCAGAATATCTGTGGTTTGATCCCCGGCTCCTCCGGCCTGAATATCGAAGTGTGTTCGGGTTAGATAATGAACCGCCAAATTGCTCCCGAAGACTTTCCGTCAGCGCGTGGATGTGTCGTGTTAAAGAAGACTAGAAAGGTTTTATCATCTTCAACTGATGGAAGGAGAGGGTGATGCGAGGGGGTTGCCATCAGCAACCACGCCACCAGATTCCACTTAATCCAACACACTGATCCTTTAATCTGTACAAAAATCAGAAAGCCGATTGGTCTACTTCTCGGGCCACCAACCTCGCCATGACGACAAGACTTAATAGTGAGCTTTAGAGTTGCCATGCTAGCTGTTTCCCTCTGTTTCCAGTCTTTATGCTAAGCTAAGCTAACATCACCTGAATATTTATCGTACATCTTTAATAACCAGAACTGTGTGAAAATAAAGAATAAGCAAAACTCTTCTCTCAAACTGAAAATAAAGCCACTCGTCGTTGGATAATGGATAAAAAGCTGCCACACACACGGCGGTTACTGCCACCAAAGTGCTGAGTTTGTTTGCTTTACACTTGTTTTCTGGGCGAAAATGGTTTCCCCATCAAATATTTTTACGCATTTGCTGTTATAGGTAGTTATTGGACCATAAAAGCAGCATCAGTCTCTTGTTTTATGGCACAGAAAGTCTCTGAGGGGTGAATGGAGAGATGTAATGAGGTGAAATGCAGGACAGAAAATTTCCTGCAGCAGCAGCGGCAGCAGCGAATAAACACACAGCAGATTATTTATAGGGATATACAGCGTCATGAGTTATTTATAACTTAATGAATGTTCAGTCAGGCAAACAGACAACCGTGAATTAAACATGTTGGAGTTTACTGCGGGAGTCACTAAACAATGAAGAAAATTCAATCAGGTTAGAGAGAGAGCATCAATAAAACATCCAGGGTTACAGTAATCAGAGTCTGTACAACAAAAGTGCTTCAGTTTTTCACTCGAACCAACAAATTCATCAACAACAGTGCAAAAAAACCCCCGGCAACTACCAATCAGCCATAACATTATGAGCACTGACAGGTGGGCTGCAACATTTTATTCTCAAAGTCGAAAGAAATGGGCAAGTAACTTCGACAAGGTCAACTGAGAGCAGAGCATCTCCAAAACTGTAGCTTTTGTTGGGTGTTCCTGGCCTGCACTGGTCCAAGTACCAAGTATCAAAAGTGGTCCAAGTAAGGAAAAAACTGTGAATCACCAACAGGGTCATGGGGCGGGCCGAGGCTTATTGATGCTGGCCCATGTGGTCTGATCCAGCAGACAAACTCCTGTAGCTGAAATTACTGAAAAGTTTCATGCTGAACAAACATTGCATCGCAGTTTGTTGCGTATGGAGCTGCACAGCTGCAGATCATTGCCCATTATGACCCAAAGTGCCAACCACGGAGCAATGGAAGAATGTGGGACGGTCTAATGAGTTTTCTTTTACATATCATGTGGATAGCCAGGTGTGTTGATCACCTGGGGACCACATAACACCAGGATGTACTCTGGGAAGAAGGCGAGCCAGCAGAGGCAGCGTGATACTGCTGGGAAAGCTGCCATTCATGTGGACATTACTTTGACAGCATTGTTGTAGACTATACACACCCTTTCGATGGCCTCTTTCAGTAATAATGCACCCTGTCACGAAGGAAACGTGGTTCAGGGATGGTTTGAAGAACACAACAACAAGTTCAAAGTGTTGACGTGGCCTCCAGATCCCCCAGATTTCAATCCAATCCATCATATGTGGTCCGATCCATGGAGGCCCTACCACAGCACACCTTCAGGGGTCTAGTGGAGTCCACGTCTCGAGGTTTTGATAGCACAATATGAGTGCAGGTGGTCATAATGTTATGGCTGATTGATGTACATCACCCAATGAAAAGAATGACTTCTTTTGTTGTAATATTATTTAGTTTCTTGTGACTTTAAATTTAAACGCTGCATCGAGTTAATATCTTGTAAGTCTTTTGTGATGTGCGACCGGTGGTGAGCACATGTTTCTCCAGCAGGAGCCACCGTAGCTGGACGGACAGACAGAACAAGGTTTCCCGCTCTTATAGGGAGCCTCTCCCACCCAGTTTCCTCTGTAAGACAAATGAAAATCATGTCAGCTGTGAGGCACTGTCATGTTTTTACTTTCTGCATGTTTGGGATCATTAAGAGACAGGACAGGAGTGTGTATTTCAGTCAATGTCAGCACATCCCAAACTAACTCAAGAACTCTGGATCTTTTAATTTGTCCCGACTCGTACTTTTATTCAGCAGCAATGAAGTCAAATCAGTATCAAATCCCAGTACTTCTATAATATGATATAAAGTACACAAGATATACAAGGCTGGATTATCAACCAGGGAAGATGAACCCAGCAAAGCCTGCAAAGCCTGCAAAGCCCGGGGTTCACATTGTGTCTGTTGCTTTTGGTAATTTGTTTAATTTACACCTCTATTGTAATTCAACTCAGGCATTTTTCTTGGCTCATCTCTTTGCGACACACACTCTTGCCAAGAGTTGAGACGAGAACCCTAACTGACCCAGGTTTTAGTTTTTTTTAAAGCAATATTGCACACGAGTGCAGTCAGTCCCTGATCCTCAGTAATGACATGCACCAGAGAAGGTCAGATTATTAAAGTTCTTCTCACTTTATAGAGTAGTTGCAGACCAGCAGCGTCGCCTCCCTCCAGGCGCTCCCAAACACGTTCATGTTAAAGCACTTCCTGAGAGCACATCCCACCCTGTTGGTGCTCGCCCACACCATCTGAGGAGGAACGCAAAACAAACAGTGGTGCTTATTTCCATGAATTTGCATTGTGAGTTTAGAATATGAAACACTGAATCCACCCCGACCCCTTCAGTCCGTCCACTGCACCTGTGTGTAGTGCGAGCACACGGATCCACTGCATCTGTTCGGGTAGGAGAAGTGGTGCCTCTCGTCGTACCAGGACCGGATCAGATCCGTGATGGACTGGTACCTGTCACGTCCAACACACATTCAATCATTCATCCATACGTGCTGTAAACAATGAGCTGATTCTTTGTACGCAGCTCTGCTTTTTACCTTCCTGAAGTGATCGACAGGTTCTGGCCCATGTATCTCATGGCTTGTGTCGGACCGTGATCCCAGATGCATCGTGACGCCCAAGAGTCAGCTGACTTAGCAAGTCCTTCATCCCAGAGCTGTGAAGAGAGAGACGGGTTATTTATTTCCGTCTCACATACGTCTACTTCCTGCTGTATTCATGAAAAAACAAAGAAATGTTGTTTTGTTTCAATTTTAATTGAGTTGTTCTTTCTCTGTAACTTGTGATTGGCTGTTCTTCCTCAATATTTTACTTGACTTTTCCCCTTGAAATACATTTACCTCTAACTCTAAGGTAAGACAACGTTTTTTTATGCAATGGTCATTTTTGCTTCCATAACATTTCCCAATACACACAAACCAGATGGGATGGCATGTCGCTGCAGGGTAACCAGACTGGCCTTGAATTTTAAATCAATCACCATCAGTGTCACAAACAAAACCGCCCTAACACACCATCATTACCATCCTGCTCCTTCATGGTGGGAACCACACATGCGGATACCATCTGTTAACCTTGACGTGGTCAAACCCGAAAAATTGGAAATTTGACTCATCAGACCAACAGTAAAGATTTCCACTGATCGAGTGTCCGTTCATCGTATTTCTTGGCAGTTCTCTTCTTCTTCGTGTTGGTCTGCACTCAGTCGTGGTTTCTGGTCTGATTCACGTGTTGGTCTGCACTCAGTCGTGGTTTCTGGTCTGATTCACACAGAACATTTGATGTTAAGATGTGTCTGCTACTTGAACCCTCTGAAGCGTTTATGTGGGCTCTAATCCGAGGTGTCTTTAAGTGGTGACTGGTAACTGTAATGAACTCATCCTCTGCAGCTGCAGAGAGGTAGCTCTTGGTCTTCCTTTCCTCATGTTTCTTCATAGTTTTCACAAAGTGACATTTTATTCCTATTTATCACTGGAACTGTGTGCAAAATAGTGCATTTTAAGTAGATAATGTCTCATTTGCACATTTTAAGGGAAGTTGCACTAATGTCTCCTGCACTATGTGTGAAATTATTGAAGTAGTAACAACTAAATGCACAAATAAATGTGTTATACGAGCTATGCATGAAATTATATTAAGTGGCAAGGTGAGAAAACTGTTTTCTGAGCTTTTACAGAGGGTTTGTTGTAGTGCGTCATTCTGTATTTGAAAATAAACTGACCTAAAAGCTACCAGACTACCATGTGTCACTGGTCTGACTCACTGCCTCACCATGAACTCCATATTAGCTGCAGGAGGGAAGACCTGAGATCGCACTCGGTTGTGGTAATCCAGCAGGGCGTTGATCTCTCTGGATGAAATGGCTCGCCTACGCCTGCTGCGAGGAGCGCCGACAGCTCCAGTGAGCGTCCTGAAGTCAAACTGTGCCTCGGCTCCGACCCTGGTGGTGTTGAGCAGATCTGTAGCAGCAGCAGCAGCTGTGGCTCCCATGTGAGGCATCATCCACAGGGTGGCAGCCAACAGGAGCTGAACACAAGCAGCACCCATGTGAGCCCTGTGAAGGAGGAGGAGGAGGAGGAGGAGGAGGCTGCAGGTCCATGCACGACTCTGAGGAGGAGATGAGTTTACATCATGATCAGACTGACAATGATTTGTTGTGATTCAGTCAAGTCATGTAGCACCAGATGGGAGAACATAATTAAAATGATTTATTATTCTGATCAATGAAATGTTCTTAAACCCTCGACTGCATGTAATATGTTAGATATAAATATTATATTCCCTTTGCAAAAGTATCTGCAGAGTTCATCGAATGTGACGGTCCTCCAAGTTTTAAAAGCAAAACTGCTTCCTGAGCTTTCACAATGTTAATTATGAATCTTTTTTTTAAATAAAGGATCCCAATCATCCTAAAAAAACAGGGTACATTATCCTTAAAAAGATAAATAATTATGATATTCTATATTTATTAACATATATAGCTTGAAGATAAAGAGGTAATAAATATCTGACCTCATACATGTTTGAAAAAAATAGTAAAAACTGAGAGGATATAAATAAACATTTCACAAAAACAAAAAGTAAATATGCCTCAGATTACTATACGCTAATAACGTCGGCAAAGGTATGATTTCCACTCATCCGCTACTACATGAATAACACATACTGTATATATAAATTTAATAAAGCCACCTAAAGCAAACATAGAAACCTCTTTATAGAAAGAAGTACAACTGTTGACGACAGTAGCAGAAATGTATTGAGTACCTTTACTTGAATACTGCACTTCAGTACAACTTTAAGGAACTTATTGGTACTTATAAGTATTAAAGTATTTTTATTTGTTACTTTTTACTCTAGACCGCATCTGTACAATCACAATATCCATCGTTATTCTAAAAATGTAGAATAAAATAAAAATAAAATACTTAAAACATAATTATACTTCTTTAAAAATTAATCTGTGATTGTATTTTTGTTTTCTTTATTCGTGTCAAATGATCAAATTTATCACGCATCTATATTTATGATCCGATAGTAAAATAAAGCTTTCAACTAATGAGTGCTGACTAAATGTTAATTGTCCAAAACTTTCATTACAAACAAAGAAACAAACTCAACTTCAAAGGTGATATTAGTTCAAGTATTTGCTGCAAATTCTCTTAATGAGGAGAATTAAACATGTTTAATGAATCAATCAGTAACAATCTGTCAAAATTATCATGTGTTACATGAAAGGTAAAAAGCTGACTCTCATACCTTCATCAGTGGATCCTCTCACAGCAGCAGCAGCAGAGAGAAAAGAAGACTTCACTTCAACATGAGACTTTGCAAACAAGCCAGTTTGTCACGTGTGGTGGAGAGTTTTAACCGAGCCGAGACGAGAGGCTTTCTGACGCACAGCACCCTCCTGTACACTTCTTCTTCTTCCTAAACTTACAGTCCACCTCTTACACAGAGAACATCACAAACACAGGAAATTGCCTTTCAAGAACAGAAATTTGCAATCATGAAATATTTCACTGGCCACAGTCGTCGTTTAAAGGTTCAGCATCATGTCTGATTTTACACTTTACTTTAATACCATCCATGATATTTCTTTATAGCATTTGTGGCACATTTTAACCGTGTTGTATTAATTATAAGTTATAGATGCTTCGCAAGAGGAGTAATAAACATTTATTAATACCGCCTATGAATCCTAAATATGAGGTTTAAAGCCACATTTCTTTATTTTAAATGAAATTTAGGAAGCTCTGATATTTGAACCCTTTATTTGAGAGACCGAGGCGCCCTTTACAAGAGTACATGTTTTGGCTGGCCCCCCCTGAGTTGTTTCAATAAAACACAATAAAATGTTTAAATAAGCACGCCTTGGGGAAGGACTGAGCGGTGTGGTGAAGAATGCATATTAAACAAAAAAAACAAAAAAAAGAGAAAAGTGGCTGCAGAGTCAGCGTTCATCTCCAGCTGTTGCTGTGTTTCCAGGAAGGACCACAGATCCCTCTGCCATGTGTAATATACTATAACAAGAGACCGAGGACACTGCCAAGGTACACTGCACCACCTGGGTCTGCAGCTATACTGAGGTCAGAGAGATCACCGAGACCAGAGCTCAGACACGAGGGGAACAACTGGAACATAAAATGAAAGCTAGGATACGAGATCAAATGAAATCTGGTTCCATTATGAAATCATTTTTTCGGTTACCCCCATGTGAAGTAAACCCACTGCAATCATTTATTCATGCTGCTGAGCCTAAATTATACGTTCCTTATGAACCGATGCCCACCCAAACCTCCACAGCGTATGTGTGTATGTGTGAGGTAATTGGAAATGTCACGGACTTACGTTAAAACCTCCGTGTGCACAGAAAGAGAACCAAGTCTTAAATCTTTCCATTGAGCCCCAAGTTCAGAATTTATGGACGAGGAACTCGATCCATGTCGGTTTAACGTTGGTTACAAAGTTCAACATGAAACATCAGAAAAGATTCAGTGTTTCCTCCGACGTGACAACCGTAAACATCAGTTTATACGTCTGTGATATTAATATGGCATGACTGTCAAAGAGTTTATAGCATTAGGATGATGGAAACACAAAAAAATAAGCCTATGCTTGTTAAAAATTAAATAATACGGACAGATAATTGTATAAAAGGTTCCTTGTTGAAGGAGGGTATAAGGCTATAGGCCCTTTACCTCCAGTGAAGGGTTATATTAATGCTTCAGCATATTAAGACATTTTGGACAATGTTGTGTTTCCAACTTTGTGGCAACCATTTGGGGAAGGCCCTTTTCTGTTCCAACATGACACAGCAAGGTCCATAAAGATGTGGTTTGATGAGTTTGGTGTGGAAGAATTTGACTGGGACCTGACCTCAACCCCATCGAACACCTTTGGGATGAACTGGAACAAGGAGATTGCGAGCCAGGCCTTCTCGTCCAACATCAGCGCCTGACCTCATAAATGCTTTACAGAATGTTCTTTCCTTCAGAAAAGGTTAAATATGAGGCAACTGGACCACTGGACGTTTCGCCTCTCATCCGAGAAGCTTCTTCAGTTCTTCAAGTCGCTTCTTTGGATGAGAGTCCAAGTCCAGTTACCCCAGACTTTTGAAGAAAGATGACCTGGATGACTGAGAACCTTCACAGGCTACAGAATGAATGGGCATAAATTTCCCTTGTGGAAAGCCTCCAAGAAGAAGCTGTGGTCTGGTTCTGGAGGCAGACCCCATCTCCACATTCAAGAGTCGTCTTAAGACGTTCCTTTTTCATAGAGCTCATAGTCAAAGTCCTGAACCGTCCCTTAGTGGTGCTGCTGTAGGATTAGACCACGAGGAGACTTCCCATCTCTTCAAGTTTTTGTGCTGTAAATGTTAAAAAAGGCACCTTAAAGATAGAAGAAAACTCACATATATACATAACAAATATGCACAAAATGGCAGAAATCCTGTCCTCTTCACCTGATCGCCCAGGTGAGCTCTCTGAAGTCGAGCGTTCAAAGGCTCGCAGCATACTTCCACACAGGCTCAGCAGAGCGCCGTCAGACTTTGTGACTTTGTGTCTAAAATGCACAGACGGCTCCATCAAAGCGGCTGTGAAGCCTCGCTGCATACTAAAGGTCAACGGCACAGGGTCACGTCTTGTCTTTGAGCTTGACTGCTTTGCTTTTCCACTCGCCTGAAGCCGAACCACTGACATAAAGTACAACTTTATTCCATCTTTCTTTATGTTTCTGTACAATGTTTAATATCTACAGCTGCGTTTCTTCTTTTATTATCATTTTTGATTTCGTTTTTTCAGCTCGATATCTCAGAGTCTGTGGTGCAGGCTGGATGAATTTGAGCATCGCTCTCTCCGCTCAAACTGAGCCCTTGGACTTGTAGGATCAGACATTTTTAAATTTAGCAATGGTCACATGCATGTCAGTTCTGTCACATAGTTAATAGTTCTATCACATCAAAGAGGGGAGAAATGTTAAGCGCCAATATAAAACAGATCCGTCAAGCTGGTGAAGGTGTGCTGACAGAAGTGATCGACGGTTTGACCGCGGATGACTGCAGATTGTCAATTAAACATTTTTGGAAAATGAAAAGATGAAAATCTGGAGGAAAAGAAAAAAAAAAAGGTCAAAAGATGCAGCCAGAAAGTAAATGGACTGGTTGATGGAAATGTGGCTGCTCCATGCAGAATTTACCAGGTTAATGGGGAATGAAGTTAGTTTTGCAGGTATAAAAGTTTTGGACCTGATGATGGCGATTGTCATCACCAAACATGTTATAATTCGTAGCATTAGTTGTGGAGACATTTCACTCAAATCCACAAATTTGAACCTCATAAAAGGAAAGGTAAGGGTATTATTAAGATGCATCATCTGGGAACCATGAATGTCTGAGTGCAAAGTCTTTGTCAAACCAAAGAAGAACCAAATTTGAATGATTAAAAATATCGACAACTTTATGAAATCAGGTGTCAAAATCAGGTAAAAATGAATTCTCAGCTCCAGGACTGTGGGGGCGTGTCCTGTGAATGTACATGTCGGATGAGTTCAGAAAATGAACATGACTAACTTTGAAACTCTCTGAGCTGAGATGAATTCATCTCTATCTCTCTGCTCAGGGTGGCCTCAGCGTGTCATCGAGCCACCCTCTAAGGACCGCCCACAAAATCCTGAGACTGAAAACTGGTGAAAATCTGTTTGAACCTCTAACTTCACATTTCAGTGATATATCGTTCAAAGTCTTTTCAAGTGTTTTCAGCGACTATTTTCCAACATATTTAAAGTGTTTTGAAAGAAATCTCAGAATTGCCTTCACATGGACTTCACCAATCCTTGCAGTGTCGATATCTGTACTGGATTTCCCGGCGTTCTAGCAGCATTTCTGTTTGGTTGAACTATGTGGTCACATGACCCTCTGGTTCTGGGTTAATTCCTGCATATGCCATGAATCAATTACTAAGACATATTAGTATTAGTAGTGACTGAACAAGCTGGTAATCAGCGGATATTTCTGCAGGAATGAGTCAGAAAATCCGAGCAGGGAATCTTTTGCTGAAATGGGTCATATCTGAGGTGATCTCTGACCAGACTAGACCAGACCAGACCAGACCAGACGGTTTTCCCAGAGTCCCTCACCCCCTGCAGCATAACATCATCAGTCTGGTTTGAGGTGCTGCAGGGCGCTCGCATACAAAAGCTCACCGTGACCTTGTCGTGTCTGAAAGGTGAAGAGGAGAACTCAGTGGCTTCCTGTATTTACCCGAGAGGGAACATAAAACAAACCTTGTACCAACTGTATTTGAGTCGCAGCTTTTCAGGTGTCAGCCGGGCTTTTCAGCTCCGTCTGAGTAACAGCACAGCAGCTGGTGCCTCTCACAGGGTAACTGTACAGCACTGACACCTGAATTACAGCTCTTTGAATTAGAGTTTAGACAATCTATAAAAACTGTGCCTGCTGTGAGTGAAACTAAACATTTGTCCCAGACATAAGAAGAGTCATACTTTAATCAATATTTTTGGTTTAAATGACTATGTGACTGCTCTTAATCATGAAACCACAGAGAAGTTTTAGCTTCTTTCAGCTCGTTGTTTTGGTTTTCTAGCAAGTTTCCTGCTTTTGATTAATCAAAATCATCATTTAACGTCAGTCGGGCAGCAAAAGAAAACGTCAACATACAGTAGACAGACAAAGTTGGTGGACAGAGTGGAGTATTTATCAACTAAAGAGCCAGATATTTCCCTCAGCAGTTGGTGGAGACCAAAACAGAAGTAAAAGAAGAGTGAATATTGGGCAGAAACGTGATTTCAAATGAATGTCGATGCACATATACAGGCAACATGTTTACCATAGCAACTTCATAACGTGATAATGTTGTCAGTGTTGTATTCAAAGGCTGTAGCTCTGTCTGTAAGGGGCAAAAACAATCAGTTAGTGCAGTTTGAAATGAGCATTTCCACGAGAATCAAATGCACTGAAGGAAAACTAAAACTATGGAAGGCTGGCAGTAAAACAGTGAAGTCAATGCGCAGCTTTGCATCCTGAGTGTTGGAATATTTTCAGAGTTTAGTCAGAACAGTTTCCGCTCTGCACAGCAAAGCCTCAAACCAGCCGGAGATGTCTGCAGGAGAGTTTCTGAGGTTTCAACCTCTTTTCGCATATTTGCTTGAAATTTTCATTCTCAAAGAGGGTCCCTCGAGTGTTTGCATTTAGCATGTTCACATCGGGGATATCTGCAGTCTAGCAGCAATAGAGGCAAACTGTCAAACGTTTAGTCTGGTATAAACACTTTTTTTTCAAATCTAACCACAGAAATCTACGGTTCTGTCAAACGTAACATGCAACCATTCAATCGAGATGCTTTTTTTGTTTGTAGTCTGGCATTGGTGCTTGAAAAACAATCAGCCAAATACCAGGCGTGCCTGGAAAATTGCATTTCTAGGAGAGGCTTGTTTGCCAACTCAGAGTGCATCAAGGACAAACTTTGTCCTGCATTCAGATGCTATAAGAGGATCTATTTTCCTCAAGTGCAACTGCATGACTCAGCGAGAGTCAAGTTGCTTGTTGCCGCCAAAATACACAATAGATGGTTACAAGTGGCCTTCAAGTGTTTGACTAACTCATGCTGCACTGTGACCTGACATCATAATGACTGTATTTACATGTGATCGGAGCAGAGGTAGATGTTCCAGCAGAGCATCTCCAGCTTACCTTTCTATGTTAGATACATATCTTAGTCAAGGTTTTAGAGCACAGTGCACCACGGTTTAATAATATTGATAAAGCATGTACAGAGTCATAGTCTGAACAATAGTCTTCTCACAGGCAGACAAGAAACATGAATTATTTAGATATAAAACTCCAATTTGGACTTTCCGTTTGCCAGATTCTTAAAATATCTGCAGCATCCAACATCTTCAGTTTCTCTACATTGTGTCTGTGATTGCGGTTGCATTTGGCCTCTTGCACTGAGGTCAGCGTGGGCCATAAAGCCTGACACCTTGACCCCCTGACTTACATCCACATACCACACTACAAGGCTCCGTCTGAACAAACATGACCGAGCAGGGCAGAGCAGGAAAAGAGAGAGTGTGAGTGTGTCTCTCTATTTCTATCTGTGGAGTCTCATACTTTCAAATATTTCAATGATCCTGAAACATACTGTATTCTCTGTTATTTCATATCTCAGTGCTCATGTTTATTTTTAGTTACAGGCTGTTATTGTAACAATAATGGAGCAGCCAGTAAATAATGTGTTAATTAGACTGATTTGACTGTTTTACTTCTTTTATTTCATTTAAAAAAAACAAAAACCTAATGGTTTATTACGGTTACAACCATATCTCCAAATTTTTAAATAATTATTTTAAATTAAAGCCAAACATTTGCTGCGTTAATGTGGAAGGTAAAGATAACAACAAAAAGGTCATACAGGAAATAAAAAATACAGTAAAAAGTAAAGAAAGGAAAAGCTCAGCAGTGATGCACATTATATATAACATTTACGGTAATTTCACTAGGTGAAGACTTTATTACTAGCTTAGCATCATATTCCTTTAATACCTCATATTACCGTTCCAACAAAGGTAAACCCTAATATGAAATATATATAATTATACTATATAATATAATATATAATTGAAGACTATAGAGAAAATAAAATAAAATATGAATATAATAATATAATGTAACAGTAAGTATAATAGAATATAAAAGAAATATATCAAAGACATAAAATATGATATAAGAAACATCCATTACATAATCTATATTAAAAAATAGATATAAAATAAATAAAGTATCTATATAATATAATATATATAATATGATTATGAAGAAATATATAATAAAATAAAAACGAGCATATGATATAAGTATACTATAACTCTAAAGAAAATATATAAAATAAATATAAAATTATACTATAATATAACATTAGCACATAACATTAAACCTATAACATAACATAACCAATAATGACATAACATAAATATAATATTAATATAATATAATATAATATAATATAATATATATTATGAACTAATTAAATAAATGAATACATATAAATATAAACAATTAAATAAAATAAAAACAATAAATATAAACACAGTAGGTGGAGGCGGTGTTGCGCTGAATTTATCGAAGAAGATGAAGGAGGAAGGGGGGGGAGCGGCCCCATCGGGCTGACGCAGCAGTGACGTCAGCGTCTCTTCCGGTGCCCGGCCTCAGTGTTGTCAAAATGGCGGCCGTGGATGACCGTGGACAGCTGGTGACTCTGTGGAGGATCCGGACGGTTCCGGCAGAACTCTCCACTGGGTTCTTCTACTGATCTCGGTGGTGGGCTCGGTTTGAAGGAACCTGGAATCCGTTCCTCGCGACTTACTTCAGCAGCAGCAAAAGAACTTCTGAACGCGTGAGTACCGGTTGTTGTTAGCACGGCCGGAGCTAAACGTGGCTACTGAGCTGAGGCGTCTGATGACGTCAGAGGGGTGAAGTAGACGAAGAGGCCTCGAATGGAATTTAGGACAGTGACGTAACGTAGGTCAAAGGTCTATTTTTCTAGTTTATGATTTATTTTATAATTTAATATATATTTATATATAAATTTAATATATATATTTTAGAATTATATTTGTGTCTTTGTTTGTAAAGGGCTGGGATGAAGCTGTGAGGGTGTGGATGTTTGTTGTTACATTTTGTTTGTCTGAAAAATGCCGCAGGGTGTTTATCTTTCTCTCTCTGGAACTAACGCCTGTTTTAAATGTAAACATCAGAATTCACCGGATGGAAATTTGTTTTTTATTCAGCTCTCTCCTCTTCGTTGTGGAGAAATCGCTGAAGTCAGAGGTCAATGGTGAGGCCAGGAGTTCAGAAAGTGTTCTCTGATGTCTTATGCTGTATTATTTATTGATGCTTGGCCCAAGGAGAATTAGAGACACTCTCAAAGTTTATCAGAAGTGCCTGAGTCGGTCTCACATTCTGCCCAACTCATCCTGGTGGATCGACTTTAAACCCCAAGATAACACCACAAATACTACATGCCCAGCATTAGTCAAAGAGAATGTCTTTACCCATGGAGGTGTTATTGTCAGCACAGTCTAGTCTGGAGACACAGATGTCTGTTTACACAGATTGGAACGTCAACAACAAGCTATCTATTATGTCTATGAAGGCAGCAACAGGTCTCTGTGACCCTGGTCACCACAGTGTTAAGATAGACTGGCACCTACTGTTCCCAACCAAAGCCAAACAACTAATACTGACGAGGACCTCAAGGCCCACACGTGACCTTGTGTAACCTAAGGATAGAAAATTCCATAATACTCTTTAGTGGAAAAGTTTGTATATTTTCTCTTTTTAATCTTGTAGAATAAAGTTTTCTTTTTTAGGTGATTTCAGATCAGAGCTCACCACCGACCTTAGTGAGTATTTTTACTAATCAAATAATCATCTTGGTCAAACGTTTAGGGGGGCGACTGTGGCTCGGATCAGATGAATTTTTAAAGAAACACCCTTGAATAAGGAGGACTGGATTCAAAGTATCAAAGTTTAAGTTGAATTTATTATTCTCGTACAAGAAGGAGCGTCTAACAGTGCAACACACCGAGTACAGAGAAAAGGCTCCTCGAGGAGCTCTAACAGAGAAAAGGCTCCTCGAGGAGCTCTAACTGTTGGTTCTTGTACATTTTTTAAAAATGGGCTGTCTCAGACACCTCCCCACTGATACCAATAATATCATAACATTCCTTTTTTGGTTTTCTGCTTAGTAATGAACATTATGTATCAAAATGACACTTCCTAGGCTTGTTTCTCACGTCCTTGAACTACAGATCTACAATTATCTGAGCAAAACACAGTCCAAATAAGGGAAGTGCACAAGACATGCAAAAAACAGGAAACACACATTAAATAAGTTAAAACATCTGAACCTCTGTATAAATCCTAATTTCTATAACAGGGTCGATCCCCTCCAGTCTGCATGTCGAAGTGTCCTGAACCCCAAATTGCTCCTGAAGGCTGCACATCGGTGTGTGAATGCGTGTGAATGGTTAGCTCCTCAAACTGATGAGCAGTTGGCACCTTGCGTGGCAGCCGATGCCATCAGTGAATGAATGTGTGTGAATGAGATACGTAGTGTAAAAAGCACTTCTCAGTGCCAGACATGACAGTAAACATAGTGAGTATCTTTGGTTCACGAGTGAAAACAAGGCTGAGTCTGAAGACGCCAACTTGGGCTGTGGGTTTCACTATTATCTGACATTTTCTAGACAAAAATAATAATCGATTAATCAAGAAAATAATCTGTGACAGTCAGTTATCAGTAGTTACAACCCCATAGATGTAAATGCTTAAAGTTTAAGACTGTCTTGATGCTCAGAAGGTAACTTTGTTTGACCTTCAATCCAGAGTGTAAATAACGATAAATGAGCTCTAATGATGAAGACAATGAACTCGGAGCTAATGTGAATGTTCTGTTCCTCCTGCAGGTATTTTGTCAAAGTGGCCTGGGGTTGGACGTTGGGCCTCCTGACCTCCTTCCTCCTCCTCTTCTACAACTTCTCCTTCAACCGAAGCGTCCTCGTCCGGCGGCTGCTGTCTCTGGTGGTGGCTACAGCCGTCTGGTACGTCTGCACCGAGGCCTTCTCGTACATCGAGGAGGTGACCGGCTCGTGTTTGGAAACCGACACCTCGGACGCTCTCAAGAGCGAGTTCACATCCAAAGCCAGCTGCAGGCGGGCCGGCTTCCGCTGGAACGGCGTCGACATCTCGGGGCACTCCTTCATCCTGGCTTACTCCGCCCTCCTCATCGTGGAGGAAACGGCGCCCATGGCCACTCTGAAGCCGGCCAGTCTCTCTGCGTTATCCAGGACGGTCCTCAACCTGCTGTACGTGGCCTTGAATCTGATCGTGATCATTTGGGTGTGGATGTTCGCCTGCACCTCTGTCTACTTCCACGATACATCTCACAAGTTGCTCGGGACCATATGTGGCCTGTTGGGCTGGTATCTGACATATCGGGTTTGGTATCTCAAACCTTTGTCGCCAGGACTCCCCCTTCAGCTCCACCCGAAAGAACAAAAGCAACACGCCTGAGCTGCAGTCACACTTTCCTGTACAACACTGTTACCTAACGTCGCAGCCATCCTCCAAACAACACACTACAGCTGATGTTATCTGTCTCCGGGTCCAAGCCGCCCGCGCTATTTTAAGTTATTCTCCTCCTCACAGAAAGGTCGCTTTGTACAGGATGACTGGCTCGCAGTTCCTCCGTGGTGTTTGGCAGCTGCTGTTCCCAAAATGACTCTTGGTAATCTGAGATAAAAAAGCAAGACGCTGCTCCGCTGCCCAGCTTCAGCCTCCGCGGCTCGCATGCATTGTCTCCCAGTCTGTTGCCTTACGGTGCTTTCCACAGAGTAATCACAGTTTCTAGATGGTCTGACTGGGAACACTTGACAATGTTTACAGCTCCAGTTGTGTAGCACTGATTATATTTTTGCAGACCAATGTACAGTTGATTGTTTTTATAGGAATCCACCTGCAGAACAAAAGACTCACGTTTCATTTAAATGAGCTGAGCTTATCCTGTGTCAACACTATAAAGTAAAGTTTGTGCAGAGGCTGTAGAGCTTTTAATGCCTCGTCATACATGTAGACTGAAGCATAAACCAAGTTACCATTATTTTGAAGCTCGAAACGTCATTTACTCTACTGACACACGACAAAGAAGAGCAACCAATCCTCATAATTTCAAAGATGGAGCTTGAAAACGATAAATGAGTCACGTTGACGTTCTAATCGAACCTAACTGCTTCAGTTGTAATCTTTATTTGTTGTCGGCGAAGACTTGAAATGAACAAAACTGAATTTAATTTACCACCAAGTGTTTCGTTTGTCTTATTCCTTTGTGCCATAGAGCTTCACTGACGCACCGTCCTGCAAGAGCACCAAGTTATGTAATCCTCATGAAAATAAAACATCACCCAGCTCTTTGTGTTCAAGTTTTAAGTCCACAGACGTGGTTGTAAAGTATCAAAAGATGAATTGTTTTGGGGATATAATAATAATAATATATAATAACATCAGCCTTACACTGATGTCAGTTTAACTCATAGCAGTAATTCATGTTTATAACTCTGTTTATGACAAATACACGAGCTCTGTAGTGAACGTTTGTGCGTTTGTTGAAATAAAATAAAAAATCGTGATCTGTGTTTTCTCCATTTTCATCATTTATTTGTCATTGATGGCAACTGAATAAATTAAGGCTCATGAACAAACATCATAAAAAGCACCATAAATATATACATATATATAAAATATAAAAAATGAAAAGTTAAAAAATAAAAAAATACTATAGTGAAATATAATGGCCACAAATCACAACTAGGATTTTTCTCGACTTGAACTCGACTCTGCGTGTGTGAGTGTGAGTGTGTGTGTGTGTGTGTGTGTGTGTGTTTTGAAAGCAAAGCCTCCTTTAGGTTTCATGATGTCAGTCAGAAGAAGAAGCAGCGGGTGGAGTCGCAGTGACGGATGTGCTCGCTCTAATCAAAAACGTACCGAAGCGTTCACAATGATTGGCTGGTCGTGACGCTTTCCCTCAGCGTCGTCTGTCGACGTAACAGAACAGGTGAATGTTTGAGCGTCGAGAAGTCGACATAAATAACAATTAAGGGGATTTCGTGTCTGTAAACTTTTAGGTCTTCATCTCTTTTTTTGTGCCATTTGCATCACTGCTGAAGACAAATAACCTCCCTGTTTCCTTTAATGCACATCGCAAATGTCTTCCAGGCGTAAAGGATTGATTCCAAACAGTAAGATCTATACGGCTGCGCTCTGTATCTCCGTTATCAGACACCAAACTGAACACAATGAACCCCAGCTTCTACTCGTCTGCTCTGTGAATGAGAATCGAGCTTCATCATCAGCGAGGAGACGCTGCTGTTTAAAGGAGCATCGATTATCGTCTTTGGTTCATTATAATCTGCCTCAGCTGCAGCGTGCTGCTGATCACCACCTGCAGAGACGAGTTTTCTTTTGGAGCTGTAGCAGGAAAACAGGGAAAAGCTCATAAACTACCTTCGTTATCCTCTGAAATGACAGAAAGAAACACTGCAAGAATGTCTGTATAAGCAGCCATAAAACCAAAAGCAGCTTACAAACCTAAATCTGCAGAATTATAACATGTTAAAACCCTGGAGGTTATGACCGGGGGAAGAAGCAGAAAGGCTCCCGTTAAGGGTGAACAGAGTGTGGAGCATGAAAGGTGCACTGCATCAACGAACAACGAGACAGCTGGAGAGGCAAAGGAGGAAAGGTGTGGAGGAGGGTGGGAGGCTTCTTCTTTTCTCCTCGTCATACTCTCCCTCAATCTTTCAGATGAGTCAGCTCGTTTGTTCAAGCTCCGAGCTCATTAAAGATTCAGCACAGTGAAATAAAGAAAAGAGACGATGTGTAATTAAAAATATCTGTCTGTTAAAAACAATCTTGCATCTGTCAGGGGGGACAAACAAAACCAGATCCGGTGATCTCGCTCAGTATTGCTCTCAGTGCAGGTGCTTCAAAGGTTACAATGAGCTGCAGAACGTTTGTGGGTTTGGATCATAAATTCTGCCTCCGGGCGCAAAGAAATGCTCGAGTAAACACTCACAAAGTGAAGTAACCCATGCAAAGACACACACACACATCCTAAACCTAACGCAACACAGAGGATGCAGAATTTACAAATTCGACTTCGAGTTCAGCCGAGTGTAACTTTCCAAACACCGAAAACTTTTTTGTAACGTCCGAGCAGCTGCTGCTCAGCGACAAAGAGTGTGTGTGTGTGTGTGTGTGTGTGTGTGTGTGTGTGTGTGTGTGATTGTGTGCGCTGTGGTGCTCTAAATAAACAGACTCTTGGATGCATGTGTGTGATTTAATGTGTGTACATTTAGTTAAAGGAGTAGTTTGACATTTTGGGAAATGCACTTGTTCATGTTTTTGCCAGGAGCCGGATGAGAAGATCGATACCACTCTGTCTGTTTGTCTGTCGGAGATGATGCCACAGTCAGAAGCTTCTTTCTTTAGCTTAGCATAAAGACTGAGAGCAGAGGGGAACGGCCTCCAGAGGGCGCTAAAATCTGCTGTTCCCTGAAAATATGCAGGAAATCTGACTCTGGACCTCGCTGCACAATAAACCAACATTTTCAACCCGCTTTCCAAGCTCCACCTCTTCTCTCCTTGCTCGATTTGCATAGTGTGAACCAAAATCCCCCCAAAAATATTAGCATTTATTGTGATATATATATCCAATATTTGATACTTTTATACAAAATAATAACACTTTGCTTGTGCTTTACAAACAGAGCAAGGACGCGCCGTCATCTCTGGGTTAGAAAACAACAGTCACAACTTGGAAAACCGGCTGAAAGATCTTTGGCATTCTGCAACAGATGGGAAAGACTCGAGGCAAACTAAGAGCGCCTGCTGTTCCCAGTAAGCTATGTTAACCAGCTGCTACCTCCGACTTCATATTTAGCATGCAGAACAGCTGGGAGTCTTGTTAAACGGCCTTCTGTGCACTGTGATTTGAATATAAAGATAATACATGAGAGGTGCAAAGGCAACAAAATCTGCCAACCAGCCGCGATGTCTCACATCTCAGGTAACAAATGTAGATGAAGTGTTAATTAGGGAGCATTAAAGGTGCCGGGAGGCAGATTTTGTCACAGCTGAGGGAATTATTGCTCTAAACATCGAAGTCTCTGCAAGAACACGAGGAAGAAAACTTCCCAAAATGTCAAACAATTCCCTTAAAGTTCGCCTCCATCCTTTCATCGCTTCACGTGGCAGTTTCTGGCAGCGCAGCTCTTTATCAGAGAGCATTTGTCGTGGTTAAACCTCAGGAGTGAAGAGCAGGTAATGAGCGATGACTATAATAGTGGCATGCGAAGGTCAGTTAACCCCTGTTGGTGTTACTGTGTTTAACATGTTGTCTGGGTTTTCTACTTTTTAGGTTTTTCGGTATAAGTGGACCCGGTGCATGCCTCCAACAAAAAAAAAAGTTAAACAAGGACTCGCCGGCACAAGAAGCGGCAAGTCGCCACAAATTAAACTGGATGAAGGCCTTGTTTACCAGAAAATGTGCTGTCAAGAACTTCTTATGATGGAATGTTTTAATATTCTTTGTTCACCCAGGTAAGTAATAGTGTTCTCTATATAGATTCATTATGTTTTTTTTTCCTGCAGTCATAAAACATTACAGAAAAGTTGAAACGTCACACAAATACACAGACATTTAACACAACAAGAGGGCATTCACTACATGTATTTCTTTTTTAAATACCAGTAGGCAAAGTAGCCCATCCCGCCCAGCGAGCCCATGAGAAAAGAGGCGCCGAAGAAGGACGGCGGCTTCTTTTTTACCATCCGGAAGGCGTTGGGTAGGACCGCCGACAGGAGGGTCGTGTGGATGTCGCCCAAGACCTTGCGGAAAGCGTAGCGTTTTTGCACGCGCACAAAAAAGGACTGCAGGTTGGGCCGGCTGCCGTCCTCCCAGTATTTCTTAGAAAGTCCCAAGAACTTGAGCCTGTGCAACAAGGCTCCGAGGCAGACGTCAGCTAGCGTAAATTCAGGTCCACATAGCCACAACTCACACTTTTGACCTGCGAGGGAAAGACCAGTTCATTAAGACTAAAACTGTCGGAAATATTTGGAAGATGTTTCGGTGTCATGGACATACCTTGATACTCTAGTTTTCTTTTTTCCAGCTCAGCCTCCACTTGATCTAGAACCATGGCTAACTCCCCCAAAATTTTCTTCAGGTAGTTCACGTTATCGTGGTCCAAGATTTTTGCCTGACAATCAAAGAAGACAGAAAATACAGGGCGGTTGGTAGCGTAGTGGGTTAAGCGGCCGCCCCGTGTGTAGAGGCTATAGTCCTCGCTGCAGCTGGCCCCGGTTCGAATCCCGAATCGGACATTTACTTCGTCTCTCCCCCTCTCTCTGCCCCCTGCCTCCTGTCTATCTTCAGCTGTACTATCATAAAAGGCCAAAAAAATACTTTGAGAGGAACAGCAGCATTGCACAGCTGCGAATAAAAGTGACGACTGATCAATAAAATATCTGTATGATCGTGATTTTGTCCCCGTGTCAGGTTAATAACTGTTGAAAATCTCTGACGTGTTCCAGCCAAGCAGAAGCAAACTACACTCATAGTACTTTCAATCTCACACCTGCTGGTTTGAGTCCATAGGTGCGTTCACAGTGTCGATTTTACTGTGAGTAAGCTGCTGGACACATATATATATATTTACATTTGTTTTATATTTATATTTTGACACCCTGCCAAAGTTAGCACACTGTTTCAGGAAGTACACCGTGTACTACACAGAAGCGTGTACTAATGGAAGTAATAGAATAAGAGTGTACTGCCACACACACTGCCAGCAACGTCAGCATGCAACACAATGATGCAGGTAATGTTCAGCAACCTGAGCACTGCGCCATCACAGACTTTGATGGAAGATGTATTAAAATGACCAACGCATACAGACACATATATCGTGCTGGTTAACAATGTGTGTGTTTGGAATTAAAGAGAAAACTTCTTCTATGTTCTATTATTTCTCTTTTACGTTCATAACGTTTTATATTGTTGGACGACTGAGAGAAGGATTCATTTATTTAGCAGGTCATGAACTTAAGTAGGAAAGCTGAGGGATCATTTTCAAGTCGTCCTGACGTAAACATAAATATCTGCATTAAATTTCATGGAAATCCAACTTACAACTACAAATATAAAACATGCTGACGTCCATACGTTTCATCCTCTGGGGACCGTGAATGTCCATTCTAAGTTAAGATCAACACGTCGTGATTCCTCACACCAACTACACGAACATGTCAACACGCTCATCGATTCCTCACGTTATATAACCGTGCTGAAACAGCTGGCACTGTCACTGCTTGTTGTTTTTTTCAGCCTGTCATCATCGTGTTTCTGTTTTTACTCTATTAGCAGGATGTAAAATGGTAAAATCTATCTCTGTAACAGAATCAGTACACCTGGATCTTTCATCCGGGGGATGTGGACTGTATTTGGGTCAAAGGTACGGTGTGACAGTATCGTAACGAGAGGAAACTGGCTGAAGGCTGAAGTTTCCCTCCGCCGCTGCAGACTTGGAAATTGAATTATCAGGTCGAGACAATTTGGGAAATTAAATTAAATGCAGCGTTAAAGTCTAATAAAGTTTGACCTGTGGTGGGCCTGTCCATCACTAAATATTAAGAGGGTAAATAAGCCAAGAGTGCCGTCAAAATAAAGTTCATGGTCCAAATTAAGCCTGAAATTTATGATATTTACGCCCAGGTTTGGGTCGAATATTCAGGGGATTTAACAGCCTGTTAACATTTAGAAAATAACATTACAGATACCTCTTAATTTGTGCCTTAAAATTAGCTTAATTGAATCAATTAACTCCACAGATTTGCATGTAATCAATGGATAAAAATAATACACTCTAATTTATCATTTTAAATAGTTTGGCTGCATTGATTAAGAGTTTTTAAAAAGGGTAAACCTCTTGAGAAATCCTTGAATTTTCACCATTAAAGGATGGTTGTTTATCTGTTGTCTATTGGCAGATTTTACAGGAGTTTTAACCCCTATTGATTTTCCCCTTAATTCCCATTAAAACACATTAAACCCATCATTAGAAATGCTTAAATTAATGTAGTTTTTACCCCTTAAACTATGAAACTAAGATATTTTAAGATTCTTTTATTTGATCTTGTCATTAGATGAACGTACACTTAAGGTGAAAGGAGTTTCCTCTCTTTGTACACACACTTAAACTCACCATGAGCTTCTTCTGCTTGGACAGGTACGGTTCTGTCAGCTGAGGCTCCTCGTGGTCCAACTTCATCAGCTCTGTCGCAGCGTTGGCCAGGTGCCCTGAAGACACACACACATGCACAGAGGACACACACATCGTGTCTTCATCGACACTTCAAACAGTGTAAATAATGTAGTTTATACCCTCCTGCTGGAAAACCCACACTGACTTTTAGATCATCCATGTGTGCATACGCAGTCTTAAATCGTAGATATCACTGTTTATTATTAGACGCTTAAATCTTTTTCATATCACTGCGTCTGCGGCATATTTTGCACATAACAGATACTTTGAGATTTAGTGTGTTTAATCCTCCAAGAAGCGATCTGACAGTTTAGAGAGCTTATTCTCATCTGGGTTCCCTTTTTTGTCCCTTGAGGGCAGATGGAGACTCTCATGTTGTCAGTATATACTCTCTGTAATCGCTTGACCGAGTCCAGAGTGTTCAAGGATAAAGTCTGCTGCTACTCAACAGCATCAAACTGTAGCGCTGAAGGTTTTACTCTTAATTTGTGTCACACATGCACCAAAATAATCATAAAAAATTATGAAAAACGAATATTTACAGTAGTTTTCTGTTTTTAAAATGGTATATAAATCTCATTATCTGTAAAACAGCCAAACTGTTATTTTACGTGTTATGCCTTTAAGTTACTTTTCATATTTTGTACGGAAAAAGTACCATATTATACTATTATCTGCTTTCTTAAATTACATGCAAATGTCTGTGAAATGACAATATGTGGCTTATTATAGAAACAACTGAATGTTTTCCTCTAATCTTTTATTAGTTTTATGTTTACATGTGTAAGTTTATATTCTGACAGCAAACTTTCTTTCATTACATCAAACATAATGCATAGTCTGTTTATTAATGAGGACAAAGCTACACTCAAAAACAGTGTTTCTCTGTAAAATTATTTAAGGTGTTTGACCAAAATAATTCAGGAAAATCTGTTAAATCGCGACATTTTTCTCCACGAAACCTCGACTGGACATTTCAGTGAATTTATAGTTTTTATACTTTGATTTAAGTTTTTTATTTTGTCTTTTTTTTTTAAATGTTTTTTTTACAGTGTGTGTTTTAAACGGTGACATGTAACACCGCTCTTACAAATTTAAAAACAGCTTGTAATATTTGTCGTTTAACTTCTGCTGCTTGACTTCAGGGAGTGATCATCATCATCATTATGAAATCAATAAATACAGACAGAGAGACGTGTGAGGCAACTCTATAATTCTACATTCTGAGTGAGAGAGTATTCCTTATTACTCACTCATGTGCATCAGACCGGGTTTAAAAGAGGCTATATCCAATGCAGACTGTGTTTTGGTCTTTTCATTCGTTAGCCTCATCCTTCAAGATATTTTGGATGCAGAACTTTTAAAATACGTCAGTCTGCGACATAATCAGAAACTGTGTTTCAATACTAGAGTGAAAACGACTTTACAAACTCAAACATAAGTGTATAATTACACTCAGACACTCAGAGTTTTGCTGGGTAATTAATTCTGCTGCAGAGTGTCATCGAGTCCAGCTCGTTGCTTTTATTTACATGCAGAGGCCGTTACCTGCTGGGAAGAGCACTACAGTGCAGACTGGGAGGCCTCACATCAGCTGTTGGGATGCATAAACCTGGCATCGCCACAGCGTGCTGCACTAAGGGCGTCAAATTACACGGTATGCTAATCATGTCGCGGACATAAAAACAGGGATTTGTTTGCCAGTGATGTGGAAAATGCCGGAAGGAGGATGAATAGCTTTGCATCCGTTAATGCCTTTTGCTCTGGGACACTGGTCGGTCCAAAACATTGAAGCTCATTCAAGCCTCAGAGCTTGTAAATGTTCAGATTAATGATGATTATTTATGTTACGCATCAAACACAAAGGCAGCATCTACTTTTTATCTAATGATAACAGACCACACACACCTGTACACACACCTGTACACACACACACACACACACACACGAGCATTGATGTTAAACGTGGACAGGACTGTTTCCCTCCTTTATAATCTCTCTCTCTCTCTCATCACCTGCCTGATCACCTCACCACCTGCTGCTCATCATCCAATCAACCCCCTGCTGTCTGAAAGACAGACTCAACCTTCCAGGCTTGTTTAGCTTTCTTTTGTGGTCAAATCCTGCCGGTCCTTCCTCTGCCACGTCCAGCTCGTGAAGTATTCAGCCCTGCACCGTCCTGGATCTCCTCCAGTCATCCTTTGGTTTTTGTTTTTAATAAACTGTTTAAACTGGTTCTGGTCTAACAAAGTCTGGGCACGATGGACTCAGCACTGTCCAAAAAAGTCCTGACTGATGACAGACGTCCAAGCTCATTTTGAGAGCTGAAAAGTTTTTTGTTTTTAAAATTTGGCATCACTGATTAGCATCTGGCCAAAGACAGGCAGGTTAATTGGTGACCTGTAGGTGTGAATGTCTCTGTGATGAACTGCAGACTTGTTCAGGGTGTGTACACGCCCGCTCGCCAAAATTCCAAATTGCCAGCAGGGAATGGATGGATGATTAGCCTTTCTAGGAAATGAACTATTTCAGATTTTAGTTTCTTTACAGCGTCGCTGTACCTGGTATCAGATCGTCAGGCAGAGGTTTTTCTATCTGACTTTCAGCATGAAAGAAGAAGCACGTGGGCTGGAAACGGGGTCGTATCTAAAGGTTCGAAACCTTATCGCCAAACTCTCGCAGCATCCGTGCGTGTTGTTTCTGTTACCTTCAGGACTTTAGCCGCTCTTCATGTTACACTGTGTACACGGTGTACTACACAGAAATGCAGTAACAGAAGTATCTTGAATTGAGACACAACCTCGGTCTAAAAATAACCCGTGTAGTCAGTTCAACCCATTCATCCACTACAAACTCTGCTGTATGTGTCGCTCTGTATATACTACGTTACCTGATGTAAATATATATATATTATAACAACCTTCCATCACCTCTAAAACTCCCAAATTAACATGTTTTATCTTGAATAATCTGTCTAAAAACTCGACTTTTATGAGTTTTTGTCTTGTTGTGTGTATTTCTATACATAGCTGGCTTCACTTACTACGTATTTCTGCGGTGGCGTACTTTGGGATCATAGAGTCGGTGGTGAGCTCCGGATGGAGGATGCAGCCGTGCGTGTAGGCGTCCATGGGCAGGCCGTCCAGTAGCTGGCGGTACTGCTGCACGCGCTCGTGGAGAGGCGAGTCTGCATCGGGAACCAGCTGAGCCACGGCGTCTGCAAGGCGACACACCGACGTGAAAACAGTAACACAGAAATAAGACGTTTTATTGCAGCTTGTCAATGTTTCATGGCTCTGATTTACGGTGGCCCTAAAGTGCAAAACACAACAGCAAATTCAAAAACACATTAGCAAATCGAATAACACAACAGCAAATCGAATAACACAACAGCAAATCAAATAACACATTAGCAAATTCAAAACGGAAAGTGTAGGTACCCTTGCTATTGTGTTATTCGATTTGCTGTTGTGTTTTTGAATTTTCTGTTGTGTTTTGCACTTCAGGGCCACCGTACTGATTGGACATCGCATGGCATAAACAAAGAGTGGAAATAAAGCGAGAGCACTGTTTGTGTTTTTTCACATTGGTAAGCATCTTTTTATTAAGCTTCCACATTCCCAGAATAACACAGTGCTCTGTGCTTCAGCTGTCAGACGGACACAGCGCGGTAACCTGGTAACAGATGACACCCCTCGCTCTTTGTAACACAAAGCTTGACATTTAAACAAAACTGAAGCAGCCTGAAAAATAAAAAATCTGGACACCAATGAGCGTCTGATAAGAAAAAGTGTTTAAACTAAAAACTACAGAAGCCCTAAAAGGCCATACATACATTTTATTGCACCCGTTTTACTGTGATAACGAGTTAATTAATTCGAGATCTCGAGAAAACAAAACGATAGTCTAGTGTATTAAATCAAGTGCACCCGTATTACAGAATGTACGGCAAATGCATGTAGTCCATGATACGGAGCGAGCAAACCTGTTACCACTGTAAAATCCCTTTGATTCATAATTTCTGACAAAGGTTTGTACATTTGATCTCAGGACTGGAGTGAGGATTAGCCAAAGTGTATCAACCTTTGTCAGAAATTATGGATCAAACAGATTTTACAGTAGAGTAAATGTTGCACATAATGCCCTTTTTCAATTCAAAATAATGAACTTTGAGGATGAATTGCTCCAAAATGATTCAGTAAATATGCTTTATACTGAGTGAGTGAACAGTCAGGAAGGTCCTGAGATCAAGTGTATCAACCTTTGTCAGAAATTATGGATCAAACTGATTTCACAGTGGTAATAGGTTTGCTCGCTCAGTATCATGGACTACATGCATTTGCCATACATTCTGTATTAGGGGCGCACTTGATTTAATACTATCGTTTTGTTTTTTCGAATTAATTATCTCGTTATCACAAGAAAACGGGTGGAATAAAATGTATGTATTTATGGCCTTTTTGGGCAATCCTGCGAGAGGAAACTCAAGGACGATCCTGATGAAGGGAAACACAATACGCACGAGGTCACACGAGGTCACAGTTTCATTAAACACACGGGTTAATTAGGCTTCACTGTGAGGCTGTTGCACTAATCCCTACCGGCCTGATGTGCTCTATTTATCTGCAGGAAAAAGTTCGACGTTTACTGCTCTCATGCAGTATCTAAGTGCTTTAGTGTTGCACTTCCATGCGGCTGTGAGAGCCTGGTAGTTTTTCTGAAGAGCCATTGTGAAGCTTGAAGTGTGGGTGGACCTGAGAGGGGCTGAATGACGCCTGGCTGCTCAAACGAGTCACCTGTAACGGCAATCAAAGCGTCCACGCTCTGAACTCTGCAGAACTTTAAACCTTGATCTGTGCCAAACTATTTCTTAGAACTTCCTGCAGCGACCAGCTTTAATGTTTTTGCTGTCCTAATTCTTGTGTTAGTGCATGCTGCATGGCTGGTATAGAGGGATGCTGTTCAACTTAATGACCTGCTGCTGAGACTCAGAATTAAAGACGACACAGGTTAGCAGAGCAGAGAGACAGAGAGAGAGCTTTTATCTCTGCGCGGGGTCACAGCAGCCAAACACGGGGACGGCGGCGCTGACAAAACAAAGATAATGAGTCGGCTGCTTGAGGCTTCGCAAAAGGGTGGAGCTGCACCTGGCAGAGCTCCAGAAAGCTGAGTAATCAGTCCCAAGGCCCGGCACGCCGACCTGGCCGTGGCATGCAGCAGGTCCTCTAGGTGGTCTGCTGCAGCACTGTGATGAAAGTATTACATCAAACTGTCAGCTCGGACTGTCTCGGAGACAGCGATGGACGTCACGGGTTATAAGATTGATTTTTATGAGTCGACAAACAGTTTTCGCGCAGCGAGGACGCTCTGCTGCATTTCAACAGCGCTGTAAAGCAGCCTGAGTTGGCACTACGCTGCTGTGTTCTGGCATGAGAGTCATCTTTCTGAGACATCTGCACTTTCCAGGCCAGCTGCAGCCCACGTTCATCAGAGATTCACACGCAGAGAAAACAGCATGTCTGCATATCCTAACCAGCAGATTGACTCCTGGCTAAAAGCATGACCAGCCTGACGTCTGGGTTTGAAACAATCCAGTGGATTCGTTGGACATTCAGATTCTTCAACTCTGCGATAGTGAAAAGCTGAAATGAATGAGCCTGAATCAAACACAGGCTCTTCCTTCTAGCCTTTCATTACGGAGGAAGCAGTGAACCAGATCTTCTGCGAAGCTTCCAAGCGCTGATGCTTTAAACAAGTGACCACAAACTAAACTAGTTTTCCAGTTAACATCCCTGAGGCCGTTAAGGGTTGAAGCTCCCGGGACATTACATAACGGCTGATGAATCTACACGACTCACTAACCCACACATAGTATGTAACACGGCGTGCAAAGACGACTTCATGCATGCATCTCAACGTTTTCTTACTCTTAAGCCTGAATCTGATACAACGCGTAATATCTTAAATGAATATTTGAGCGTTAATCGTCTGGTTTCATCGTTACATCCTCTCTCAGGTTTGTATCCGTGTTTTGTTAGCGCCTGCCGCAAAACGTCCCCAAAGGGATCACTCCAGTTTCCATCTAATCTAATCCAATCAAGGGACTTCATCTCGGTGACTTTGGTGCAAAGACATTGTTGCAACGACTTGAAGAGTTTCACAGCACAGCGCACGCTGACACTACATGTACGAGGACGGCAGATGGCCTCGAATGGTTTCCAGTTGTCTTCGCTGTCCCAGTTTGACAAACTGGGAAAATGAGGCCTCAGATTTTCTGTCAATGTTGTAGTCAAGACCACCTAAAACCAAGACCAAGACCGTCTTACAGCAGCACGTAGATCCCCTTTGTCTGAGACCAAGACAAGACCAAGTAAAAGTAAGATTGATTACGAGACAAGACCTTCAAAAAGTAGTCACAAGACGAGTCTCGAGTACTACGACACTGTTTTCTGCAACTCTGGAGCAACGCTGGATTAGCAACAGGCAACTGCTGCTGCTTGTAAACTCTTGATTAAATGTTGTCAGTTGGTTTGTAGTGAATTAACTGTTGGTACGTTCGGGCCCCTGCAGCCAAAGACTTGCTGTTGTCGTGTCTATAAATTAAACCGGGTCCTTGATTTTTATCAGCTGTAGCTAGATGGCCAATTTAAACGTTAATGTGTTGATTGAAAAATCTCCAGCTGATCTTTTTAATGTTTTAAAACAAGAATCTTGCAAAAGGGGGTTCGATATATATTCACTTAATAGCTTTTAGAATAGAGTTTGGCTGGAGTTGTGAGAGTGTAACATCCCAAAGATCGATAAAGAGCAGGACCGAGCCGCTAACATTAAGATTGACTTCACTATGTTGGAGACAGAAAAACCTGTAATCACACAAATTAATTTAGTTTGAGTTAATGATTTGCTTGTTTGTGTTAATTGGATGCAGAGTTACTACTGTAGGTAGAAAGCTAGCTCTTGTTTGAGCACATTAAACTGATTATTTATACTTTTTTTTCTTTTCTGTATTTTATTTTGAAACTCTTTTAAACTCTCACATCAAAACAACAAAAGACTAGTTTGGCAATGTCTTGAATTAGCACAGGATCATGGGAGTTGTTGTCTTCATTGGTAAACAACCACCTCAGGCATGTTTACCTGGAAATTATAGCCACTTTACTGGAATAAAACTATGATTTTTGGATGGTTTGGACATTGTTGGAAAGGTTTGGAATAATCTATACACAGCTCAACAAAATATATATGATAGGTCTGATGTTTTTAGACATTTGAGTGCAGAAATGTTGCAACTTAAAGCTTTAAAAAGGCTACAAAGTATTGTCCATTCACACATCTTCAAGCTTGAAGGACCTGCTGTTCAGAGCCGGAGGAAGAGAAACGGCATCATTAAATGTGAATAATCACTGTACCATACCTCCCACAAAGTTTTTCTCCAGGTAATCTATAATCTGGTTGTAGTCACTGATGATGTTGTCGCCGTGGAGGAAGACGGGCACCTCCTCGCCCAGGTTCAGCCTCATGAACCACGGCTCCTTGTGCTCCTGCAGCGGCAAGCTTACATCCCTCTCCTCGCAGACCAGACCTTTCTCGTTAATGACTAGACGTACCTGCAATTAAATAACACACAGGGGTGGGTGATTACATAATGAATAGATATACAAATGGATGTATGAACATTTTGTTCCTCTAAGAATATTATCCAGATGGGAAAACACAAAACAAAGATGATCCATTTTATCTGAAGTGAAACAAAAACGCTGCACAGCACAAATATCGTTTTTCTGTTGTTGAAAAGAGTTGTAGCATTACCAGAGCTGAGCAGAGCGGCTGATAGCTTCAGCTCTGAGTTTATAACAAATACAAATTAAATAGCTGAGATGTTTGTGCGGTCTGGCTAAATAATGAGATTCTTTACAGTGTGAACGAAAACCGTCAGGATCCACAGAGGGATGAAGGATAAGCCAAGGTCCGCAGAGAGCTATTAGTGGGAATAAGATTAATGAAAAGAGATGACACCCGGGGTATAAAGTGCTACATCTGCCCGCTTAGGAGGAACAGCAAAATGGGAGTTTTGCTCGTACATGGGCAGACGTGGTGTAATGAAATAAAACTGAGTGATTTAGTAACACAAGCAGAGTAATTACAGCGGCGACCGCTGGCCCGGACAGCGGGGACAGATCTATGGATGCAGCTTTCTACATCTGCAGTCGAATGTTTCGAGTCTTACTCGTGTGTCCCATAATAACACACTCATGTGGCAGCGAGAGATTGTTATATAATAACATTAGTCACTGCTCAGTGATGATGCCAAATAGTTCAGACGCTCGGGGGCACAAAATAAACTCGCTTACTATGTTTGTTGACAGTGGCGCAAAGCACATTTTCTCAAGTTTCTGTTTAATTCTTCGACTCGGCTACATTTCAGAAGGACATATTGTACCTCTGACTTCACTGCGCTGAGCTGGAGACAGATTTTACATTTCAAGAACATGATAAGCTTCAAAAATACAAGACGTCGCTAAAGCTGCTTAAATGAGCAATGGTTTTTGTCTTGCATTGTCATGTTGAGGATGTCTGAGAGTTGTTGGCAGTTGCATCTTCCCACGTGGTTTCATTTAAAAACAGTTTGAGCTCTGAAGATGTAAAAAACAACTAGAGAAAGAGAGATGAAAAAAACAAAACAGATTTGTTTGGCAGTTTTTCTCGTCTCTCCTGCCACATGTATCTCTCACAGATTTATATTGTCACCATTTGTAGGCAGAGGAGTTTTAAAGAAGAGCAGCACATGTATAAATGTGTTAGGTTTATTCTGAGACAGCAGGTTCCTGGACAGAACCTCCCTCCCTCCTAAAACACAACAAGACACCCAGACATGGCAGTTGTGTCATGCAGAGGATCTGGTCCAGTGTCTCCAGGTCCTGTCCCTGATGTTTCAGCCGATGTTTGGAGAGTCAAATCCACGTTGTGAACCACTGGAATACATCACATAACTGTATATAAAGTAGTTTAAACTAGCTCCATCTTGACCATAGATTCCTCTGCAGAATGATACTTCTTGGGTTTTGTATGCAGAGTATTTTTACATTGTTGTATTGATGCTTAAAGGAACTATAAGTAACACTGACAGCTAGTGTCAACAACCTTCACCTCGTGCAGTGAGAGCCAAGTATGTTTTTAACTTCTGCATCGTCGTCGTCACTTTCCACGATGCTCTGTGGATCTTCCAGGATGGTGCAGACCTCAACGTTCAACAATATATATTTCCAGTTATTGATGATCTAAAATAAAAAGTTTGTGGCTTTATTATCTGTGTTTTGATACACCAGGCCTCCAAGCTGTCTTTTATCTTTCAATATCTCTCCATGTTTTACTGCGTTTCCGTTCATGGAGCTTTTAAGGTCGGACCATAACCCTGTTAAAATCCAATTTGTTTGCTTGCATGGCTGTAGCACGCTGCATCAAATCTGCTTCATATGTGGCAACCTGAAGGTTTCAAACTGTCTGCAGAAGCTTGTATTTCAGTTGAGCATGTGTCCTTACTCTCTCATGACACAGCAACAGTCATTTTAAGATTAAATACAGTAAATATCGAACATATTATGCCGTTAAATGTCTGACCAGATGCTTCCAGGCACCATGACACACTACCCTCTGCACAGACGGAGAGTCCTGCACTCACAGAAGGTGTAAATCTCTAACCTGCAGGCCTTGAAGTTGCCAGCGTTGTATTGATCTGTGAAGCTGGCCTCTAAAATGTGCTGTTACTCCATGGCATCGAGCTCCATCTGTCTCCACCTTCGTTCATATCTCTTGTGTTCACAATACATCGCTCATGTGAGTCGGCCGTATGACCGGTTACACCGGCAGTTAGTCGTGAAGCATTATAAACACAGAGAGAGATTCAGTGGCACGGAGCCTCTCTCTCTTTCCTCTGGAAGTTGCTGAGGCGTTCACAGACTTGTAAATAATCCCCCCTGAACATCTGATGACGATACTGTCTCAGAGATAATGATGTTGATCTCTTGGAAGTGAAGCGACTTCTTTGTCATTATCACTCGCTCTCGGTTTCGTCGCCACAGCGTTTACAGTGGAGACGGGATGCTGACTGGATATAACTCTATCTCTCAAGGTGCTGCAGCGATACTTCGACCAATCGTGATGCAAGCATTTCTGTGATATTAAGGCAGATGGACAACACAGTGCTCGGCCTCTTAATCTCATAAAAGCCATTCCCCCAAAAATGCCATTTAAAGACACACACCGGCTTGCATAACAACAAATACTCTGTGCAAATTCAACTCAAATCTATGTTTGTTGCTCTGAAGCTGCATGCCCAATAATCTGTTCACCGACAGCGAGCTCACACATGATCGTGGAGCCATCGGGGCTTCTCCAGCTCTCGGATTGAGGTGATAATCACGACAGCGAGCCTGGTGTTTACCCTCCGCTGAGTGACAACAGGCACAATCAGCAGCACGGTGGACGCGAGCCAACAAAGGAGCATTAAAACTGAGTTCCCAACACGAGACTGGGCGTCAATTCAAGGTTGTCGGTCTACAGCGGGGAGCATAACGCTGTACTGCCGTCTTTGAGTTCATGAGAGGCGCCGCTAAAGCTGTTCTGACTGTGCAGCGAGGGTGCGAGGAGGAAATCCTTATTTTTGAAGTGCTGGAACCAGAGACGGTTCAGTATTTTGGTTTAAATGATTGTCTTAATTGTGATTAATCATCTTTTTAGTTCAGATCTAAACTCACAACAATGTCAAGGGATGCAAGGGTACGCTTCGTTCAGTTTACTACTGAACAATCTGAAGGGGGGTCTACTGGATCCTCACCAGATTATTTTAGACTTATGAGGTACGCCAAACTGCTGGGGATGCAAGTCAGAGGAAGATAACCTGACTCATGTTTTGTTATGGTCCTGGGACGGTTTGCAGGATTGGACCTTTTTGGAAGGACCCATATCAGCCTGATTTTCTAGCATACGCTAGAAAATCAGGCTGATATGGGTCCTTCCAAAAAGGGTTTGGCATATGGCACTCTGTGGGGAGTCGCATGTTTTGAGTTCAATGTATGAATCTATGCAAGGACAAGATATGTCCCTAGGACCAGTATCTCAGGATCTTGATGGGAAAACAGGGTGAAATGGAGAGGAAGCTGAGCCCTCACCTCTGGTCATGGGCTCTGGGTAGAGACCAAAAGAGTGAGATCGCACATACAAGCAGCTGAAATGAGTAGGGGGGCTCGAGACAGTTGGTTAGGATGCTTCCTGGACGTCTTCCGTTGGAGGTGTTTTATGCATGCCCAACCGGTAGGACCAGAACTCGCTGCAGGGACTACATAGCCCGTCTAGCCTGGGAACGACTCTAAACCTGCCAAACCTGCTGCCACCGCCACCCGACCCCAATTAAGAGGAAGGAAACGGATGGATGGACAAAGTATGAACTGGTATTACTGCTTTGTTTTGTAATAATCTGTTTTGGAGTTTTGTTTTAACGCACTGGATACGATGGAGAATATCTATGTTGACAGCCTAGGCCAGTCGTGTGTGCGTGATAATGGCGAGATGTGGAGTTTAGGGTGGAGAGGTGTGCTGTATATTCATATTACTGTATATTCTTTAAAATAAATAAGGTTTCAGTTGCTGTGGTGGAATATGGGAGGTAAAAACACCCCAAAAAAACGTTTAGGAAACATAAATAAAGTATGTATGTAAGTATAATATGCACAACTATCGTCTTTGGGTGCCCCGGTAGCTCACCTGGTGGAACGTGCACCCTACAAAAGTCCGACCTGGCCCACTGCTGCGTGTCACACCCCTCTCTCTTCCCCTTTCCTGTATGCTTTCAACCCCAAAAACAACTTTAGACATTAGAACCAGAACTCGTCGGAGGGACTACATAGCCCGTCTAGCCTGGGAACACTTCGGGATCCCCCAGGACGAGATGGGACGTCTGGAACGCGATGCAAAACCTGCTGCCCACCACGACCCAATCCTGGATATGTCAAATGGACGGATGTTTTCATTTCAACTAAAAATAAGAACTATTATATTTTCGTTGCCTTAGAATGAGTCACCGCAGCCCAAAGCGGACAACCTTTTGCATTTTTCATGCATTTTACCGCCACCATCCTTCATGCTAGGAAGGAGAGGGTGAGGCGACTGGGGTTTGTAATCCACAACTACAGCTCCTGCACACTGCTCCTTTAAATTAGAGATTTCATTGAGTTACAGGAGCCCAGATGTGACTCCAGGACTTCCAGGCTCTCTACAGTGTTAGACCCTCCCTGCCTTGTAAATCTTTCACACCTCGGGCTTTAAAGCCCGAGCCTGACATCACTATGACGTCCACCACAGAACCTGGTGAACCTAAAACCTGTGTAGTGTCCCTTTAATCTACATGCTGTTTGTGTAGTAAAGCCTGCACATACTCAACACACTACAAGCCCCTGCTGTAGCTTCATACTCTGCATCATATCTTCTGCTAGAGTTTGAAATAACTATATCACACATGCTCATTAAACCTGAAATGTACAGGTGAGTCTTCTGACCTGGTATGATTCAGCTGCAGAAATGGGGAGGAAGATGGCCTTTGGTTTGTTTTGCACATCATTTCAATCAATTATTCAGGATGTCATGTGTCAGAGCACATTGTAACCACATCATCCGGAGAGATGAAACATCTGCAGCGTGTCAATAAAAAAGGTGTGTGAGGATCTGATCCATGCAGTGGTGAATTCAATAAAATAATAATAACAATAAAAACACCAATTCAGCTCGAGGAAACGAGCCCCATGCTGCAGCGCTTCTCTGAAAAATGGTGAGATCTGCCCAGCTGCAGGCTCGTGTTCATATTCCGGAGCTATGTGCAGGAATAAACATGCACAGAGACATGAAACATGCAAAGATCATAACAAACAGAAACACAGGGAGCTCCAGGAGACGTGCAGACACCACCACCATTTTTTTTTTACCTTTTGGGAGGTGAAAGACTGCGTCCAGTGGTACAGAACCAGCCTGTCTTTATTGAAGGGTTTGGGCTCTGCCGTCGGTTCTTCGCACTCCTCCCCGTCTGTGATTTTGCCGTCTTCCTCCATCGCTGAGATGGGCCACCAGCTACAGTTGGTGGGGGTAACATGGTTGGAAGACGCCATGACAGAGCGTTTTGTGCGTGTGTGTGTGTGTGTGTGAAGGAGGAGGAGGAGGAGGAGGAGAGGAGAGAGAGAGAGAGAGAGAGAGAGAAAGAGAGAGAGAGAGAGAGAGAGAGAGAGAGAGAGAGAGGGTTTCAGCAGCACGAGCTCAGCATCATCCCTTCACGCGCCAGCAGCAGCATCCGTCAGGACAGCTCCGGTCCTGAATCAGCTCCGGATGAATTATTATAATTATCTAATTTAAACACTAATCCATAATATGCAAATATCTGCTGCTTACTCCAGCATGCTTCTTCTCCTTCTCCTTCTGCTGCTGCTGCTGCACTCACGATTGAATCGATGTGTTACATCACATGATGAGTTACGCACAAACATGCGCGCTGGAAACCCGCGTTGGGTTGCGTTTCAGTGGAAGGTCAAGCGGCTCCCCGGTTAAAGGACACGGCACAGGGCTCGGTTCCGTGAGTCAGATACATCTGCAACATGTGTTCAGGTGTGTGATTTCACTGAATCATGTTTCACTATTCAGAGTGGAAGGAGAGACGACTGTTTTTACTCCAGATGCAAAAAAAAATGAAGCCAGTGTGAGAGTGCAGTTCCCTCAAACGTCCACTTGAGGCTGGCTCCAGAAGTGAGTCAGTCTCCATAAGTCCCCATGTTAGACAGCAGAAATAAACATGTTTACAGCCTGGTACAAAAAACAGTTTTGGTCTCTGTAGCTAATTTCCCCGTTCATGACAACTGTACTGAGGGTGAATTTATATACAACTCACCTGTTCACATTATATTAAGGCTTAAAGTTATGCAGGATTAAGAGCGTGGTTAAAACATCTATGTTTTATACGATCTATGATTTAGGCCTACCTCACATCTGTAGCTGCTCTTTTTGAGATGAAGATAAAATAGCAGATGCTCATGTCTATGTGGGGTCTCCTCCACAGTCCAAAGACATGCAGGTTATTTGGTGACTTTTGTGTGTCAGCTCTGTGATGAGTTGGCCACGATACCTTTCGCCCAATCCCAGCTGGGACTGACTCCAGTGCTCATGACCCCCGATGAGGATAAGTGATTACAGATAATGGATGGATGGAACCACATCCATCTTTTTGTCTTGTCACCTCTTAAGTTAAGTTCAGACAGGGAAACAGACAAAGATGCACAGCAGCAATAACAATATTTATAGTGGGGTGTCAAGCAGGACCACAGCAGCAGCAGGCGCGACCACAAAACCCTAATCCAGCTGTAGCCAGGGATGCCGAAAACCACTAATATAAAATGATTAAACCATCATCATTGAGTATATATATTTCAAATATAATAATGAAATGAATTATCTCTTTGTTTTTACGTGTTTTGGGCAGTAAAAGTTAAATAAAAATGTCAAATGTCACATTTTTATTGTGGCTTTTAATCTTGTATCAAACAGTGAACTGCACTGCATACTGTATGCAGACTTGCATGCATGTACAAATCACCAGCAGTAAATATTGTGCTATTGAACTACAAGACACAAAACAGTTGCAAGCGTTTAATTAGAGTTCTGTAAAGCTTTTGATGGGATAGTTAGGTCCTAGAGATGTGCTGACAACAGCTGCGCCCAATTTGATTTATTTGTCACGGGGCCAAAAATTCCTGGCGGCGCCCCTGGTTGTAGCCATGATCCACGAGAACCTGCAAGACGAGAGCTCAGTGCAGTCTGGGACTATAACTAAGGGATGGTTCAGGACTTACCTGATCCAGCCCCAACGCAAAGAGGCCGAAAATGGGAGAAATATGATCTCTGATCCTGGTTCCTGTCAGTCAGCGTGATGCAGCGTTACACTGCAGTCCTAAAGAAACTTATCGGGACAGCCTGATAATAATCCAGCCTAGAAATAAGAAGAAGTGTGGGGACTATTTGTGCTTCTACTTAAAGTCAAAGACCAGAGTATGCTGCTCACAAACAGAACTGAAGTATCTGTGATGCGGTTGCTCACATTTCCCAGCAGAGGGAGTGAAGAGAGTGAAGTGACACAGTCATGTCCCATGATTTCATCAATTTGTGATTCAACGTTTACAGTAATATTCTGTAATCATAATGCCTTAGGAGTATAATCTAAGATATACACACACGTGGGGTTAAATAAAGTTATTAAAAGCTCAGCCACAGACACTCAGGCTGTCATTCTTTAATGTAGAAGTATTATCCTGATGCTTTAACATCTACGAGGCCATGCAGGAACATCAAATGGGGAATTACAGAGATTTATCAACCCTCAGGTGTCAAGCTTTAATATCCCATTAAAGAATGATAATGTCCAAACTGCATTAACTGGGCGTGCTGTATGTGTGCAGAGAGGTGGGGGACCTATGGAGAGATTCAGAGTCCTGAATGGCATGTACTTCAGACCCGAGGTGGCAAGACTCTGGCATGGCTCCTTGCAGGCAGCAGAGTAAGGATTGGGTTGTATTTTTGGAAGGGTGTGTGTGTGTGGATTGGTCGCCTTGTTAGGTCTGCTAAAATATTTCCAACAGCAGCGACTGTGAGGAGATAGCTGGGTGGCAGGGGACACAGGGGGGACAAGGGGCTTTTTTTTTTCTCTGTGGCCACCTGGAAAAAAAAAAAAGCCATGCAACATCACCGGCTTGTCAAGATACATGACTACAGAAATTAATAATCCTAAATTTGTAACACGGTTTAATTGATTCTGGATTTAATTTGACTTAATCCAAGAAGAAGACTGGATTGAAGCTGTGCGCCGTGCGGAGCTTCATGGACACGCGCAAAAGTCCCCAAACCTCCACAAGAAGAAAGCCCAACAAGTTCATCACCGAGGATATCTCCAATCAGTTTTGATGTCAGGTGAAGGTGAAGTCAGACTGACGGAGGTTTTATCTTTAGCCAGGTAACAGACTAACACAGCTTTTCTTTCTGATCGGTGCGTTATTGCGCTGCGTTAAAGGTATGAGTGGAGGTCGCTTTGAGTTTGACGACGGTGGAGCTTACTGCGGAGGCTGGGAGGGAGGCAAAGCCCACGGCCATGGCATCTGCACCGGACCCAAAGGCCAGGGTGAGTTCTCCGGCTCCTGGAACTACGGCTTCGAGGTGGTGGGAGTCTACACCTGGCCCAGCGGAAACACCTACGAGGGGTACTGGTCGCAGGGGAAGCGTCACGGTCTGGGAATAGAAACCAAAGGACACTGGATTTACAAAGGGGAATGGACTCATGGCTTCAAAGGCAGATACGGGGTCCGGATCAGTGCTGGAAGTGGAGCAAAGTATGAAGGAACATGGAATAACGGGCTTCAGGATGGGTACGGAACAGAAACATATGCGGACGGAGGTGAGAGTTACAAAAAATTTTGATATTTGTTGGTGTGCAGAAAAAGCAGTGACAATTAAAAGTACTCTGAGTACATGTATAAAGTAGCATGACATGTAAATACTCGAGTAAAACTTCAAATTATTCTTGAAAGAGGCTACAGTATTTGAGTAAAAGTACTTACAGAAGTAGTCCGAGCTTTTACTCAAGTAAAAATAGCCACAGTGTAAAAATACTCACCAGTCATGCATGTCGTTACTTAAGTAAAAGTACATATGTATTATCAAAAAGTACTCATAATTAGGAAATGTTCACTTGTGAGATTATCTTGTTTCTATGTTTAATCTTAATCTGTGAAGAATTCCCATCTGTCAGACAAATGTAGTGGTTAAAGTACAAAGTAGAAATACTATAGTATAGTATTTGAGTACATCTACTTTGTTACATTACACCACTGCAATTCCTGTGCTGGAAGAAGTACTCTGATCCTTTACTTTATTAAAAGTAGCATAAAAATGGAAATACCCAAGTCAAAATATTCTATAAATTGGCTACAGTAGTTCAGTAAAAGTACTTTATACATTACGGAGTAATGAAGTAAGAAGTTGTCAGAGCTGTTACTTGAGTAAAAATAGCAATACCACAGTGTAGAAATACTCTACACTCATGCATTCAAAACTTACTGTACTTCAGTAAAAGTACATATGTATTGTTAGCTAAATCAAAGTACCCATAATTCAGACAAAATACCTTGTTATGTTATATTATTGCAGTATTTTTGATGCATTAATGTGTACACAGTATTTTACTTTTACAGTTCTACTTTTACTTCATATTGTGTTACGATTATCTTGTTTTATGGTAAATCTGTGAGACAAATGTAGTGGTGTGAAAGTATTAAGTAGAAATACTCCAGTATTTGAGTAAATGTACTTTGTTACCATAAACTACAGCAGCTCTGCATTAAGAAGTACTCTGATCCTTTACTTTAATAAAAGTAGCCATAATCTAAAAAATATTTAATATTGAAGCTGGTTGAGGTGAATATTTTATTACTGATCATATGCATCTAAAACTTGGATATATGAAGTAACTTATACCTATCACATAAATAGTGCAACAACAATAAAAACTAAAAAGGTCCCTGTGAAATGTTGAAAATAGTAAAGTAGTAAGCCTTAGAAATGGTACTTAAATACAATACTTGAGTATAAGTTACTTTCCACAACTCGAAGGTGATAACTAAATCTTGCGACAGTAATAGGAAAACCCCTCTAGTGTGCCATATGGACCAAGTTCATTACAGACAAATCACCAGCCGGCCTGTTTATGATGTCTGCGTGTAACCAGAAGAAAATATCACCCTGCTGCTGTCAGTCAAAGCTCGCTGGGAATCAAACCCCCACAGGAATCTTTCCATTTAGTTAAACTACACCATCACCAACAGAGGCGGAGGGAAGTATCCAGATTATTCGCTGGAGTAAAAGTACGAATACTGACGTGTGAAAAATGCAAAGACAAGGCTGAAAGTACTGAAAGTATCAAAAGGTACACAGTATATACACACTACTGTGCATGAAAATGCTTGTAGTAACTATATCTGTCAGATAAAATGGATAAATATGTCGAGTAAAACTATAAATCTTCCTTTAAAATGTCGTCCAGTAAAACCATAAAGTAGCATAAAATGAAAGTACCTCAAAATGATTCATTAAATACAGCACCTGAGTAAATAAACTACTCCCCACCACTGATCAGCGAGTGTTTGTTGTTATCAGGTCAGATTAGATTAGAAAGTTGTTCACAAACAATCCTGAACATTTGACGTTTTTAATCCGTCGATGTCGATGAATATCACCCGGCTCATCATTTCACCACATAGAGAGAAACTTAATATGTCAGGCAAATAAAATCGATCGCTGTGATCGCAGTGGTTTCCCTTTCCTTAATAGCTGACTCATCAGCTTTAAGCCCGGTCTGCTGCTGGAAGTTGCAGTTGGAGGGTGGGGTTGTGTGTGGGAGGGCGGGTGGAGGGGAGGGAGGAGGTGTGATAACACCAGATGTCAGGATGTAATAATAGCCCACAAGCCCCCATGCCCTCCTGGCCTCACGGGCTGAGGCCTAGCTGTCACTATAATCCACACTCATGTCAATTTTAGCATGAGACCAGAACTCAAGATGACCTGTCAGCGGAGGCTTCCATGAATGAGACTTTGCAGATATTCATGACAATCTGAGCGGAAATAAAATAAAACTATTTTTCTCTCCAAGCCTTCAAACATTTAAGATCCTACAGGTGTTGTGTTTAAGTCACAGACTGCATAAAACTTGGACGTCGTATCCGTGACAGGTTTCTGAAGATCTGTTGAGTGTTTGGTCTCCATCTTAACAGTCAACACCTCCAACATGGCTAATCTAAAAATGAACAAAGACGTGGAGCTAAGGCGGGCTAAATGAAGCCTGGTTGCCCCAACAAGCCATCTGTAACAACGCCCACTTGTTAATTATACATAACTTTAAGCCTTAATATAATGTGAACAGGTGAGTTGTATATAAATTCACCCTCAGTACAGTTGTCATGAACGGGGAAATTAGCTACAGAGACCAAAACTGTTTTTTGTACCAGGCTGTAAACATGTTTATTTCTGCTGTCTAACATGGGGACTTATGGAGACTGACTCACTTCTGGAGCCAGCCTCAAGTGGACGTTTAAAGAACTGCAGTTTTTGACACTTCCGCATTGGCAACAAAACAAACAACATGTTTAGTTTTGCATAATCCAAAGTATTTGACTTCCTGGTGGCACCACATGAACGTTTTCGTGGTGGACAAGTGGACACGTCTTTAAGTTGAAGTCAAATTATCAAAATTAACCAAAACATTCAGGGTTCAACCTCTGGACTCAGTGAATTTCTGGATATTTCAGTCTCAGCCACCAAGCAACAGATATTGTCGCACTGCTTGAATGGCTAAAAAGCAGAAAGAAAGATTTATTCCTTTTTTTCCTCATCTTTCCAGGAACTTTCCAGGGTCAGTTTACTGGCGGGATGCGGCACGGCTATGGAGTCCGTCAGAGCGTCCCTTACGGCATGGCAGCAGTTGTCCGTTCCCCTCTTCGTACCTCCCTGACCTCCCTTCGCAGCGAGCACAGCAACGGCACCGTGTTGCAGCAAGACATCCCAGTCATCACCACCACCAACGCCTCAGGTGAGGAGACACCCGTCACCACCCCTACCCAGCTGGGGCCATCCCGTGGAGGCTTCGCCCTCACTCTTCAGGTGGACCCAGACGCTGTGAAACCCAAGAAGAAGGGTCTGTTTCGCAGGGGCTCCCTGCTGGGTAAGCTGAGGAAGTCCGAATCAAGTAGCTCGCTGTCCAGCCAGAAGAGCAAGATCAGCTTCCTGAGGACGGAATCAGCTCTGAGCTCCAACGCCAGTGACACCAACTCCACCATCAGCATCGGGGACGAGAGCCTCGCCGGAGCTGAGGATTTCCCGCCGGTGGAGGCCGACATTGACGCCACCACCACAGAGGTCTACATGGGCGAGTGGAAGAACGACAAACGCTCGGGATATGGAATAAGCGAAAGGTCCAGCGGGCTGAAGTACGAGGGCGAGTGGCTGAACAACCAGAGACACGGCTACGGCTGCACCACCTTCGCCGAGGGAGGGAAGGAGGAGGGCAAGTACATGAACAACATGCTGGTGAAGGCCATGAAGAAGAGGGTGATCCAGCTGAAGGGAACCAAGATCAAACACAAGGTGGAGCGGGCGGTGGAGGGCGCTCAGAGGGCCGCAGCCATCGGGAAGCAGAAGGCGGAGATCGCTGCTTCTAGGTAAGAGCAGATGAATGACGAGATGATTCTTCTCGGTTCTTATCAGGCAAACACTCATAAATATCTTCTGAGTTACTTTACAGGATGCATTTATTGCTCACTCCTCCTGTCAAAGGGCTGCAGGCTGCTGCGCCTGGCTGTGGTTGGTGGACACTCTCGCTGTGGTTGTGGTTATTGGTCCATCTTCAGCTGCACTTGTGGTTGAATCTAATACACTCTGGATACGGCTGCGGTAGCTGCGCTGTGGCTGCTCTTCAAAGCTCCTATTAACAGTTGAAAGCATTACTAAGGCAGATGGGATTTGAACCTGTGGTGCCTCTATTAGTTATGATGGATTTGAACGCGCCACATGAGGTCTGGGATTGCAGCTTCACTAACACTCAGACAGTACAACCATCACTGCACACATGTACATGTAGTTAGTTTGTGACAGACGTAATCAAGACAGTTTGTCAAAGGTCACAGAGTTTTTAAGATTTTACCAAGACGGGATCACTATTCACAGACTACGACTGGATTTATTTTGAGAGTATTTCCCAAAAAATGCAGAAATAAAAGCAGCTTTTGGCCACAGTTTGGGCACCATTTCCACTCAATTGTGGTACAAACGGGAATAGTTGTCAAAGAGACACTCACTCTACGACTTTTCTAAAATTTGAGAGCCGCGACTTCACCCGGAGTCGCCTCAGTGTTTACGACTGTGTGGCCTGTTGGTCCTTTGCGCTCCTATTGGTCGTTGACACCGCTCACGTGATTCAACGTCACTATTTTCATGAGCCGAGACTGAACCTGTTTGATTTTACTGGAACGTCAAGACGAGAAAAAGACTTAAGACAACTTGGACTTGGAGTTTTTATGACCACCTTACACCAAACATGTGAGATGACGGGAGCACAACTCGAACTTTTCAGGACTTCGTACCGAAACTGGACGTTTGTCTGCGGCGGCGAAAATCGTTTGCAAAGTCGTTTGGTGTTAGACCAGCATTAGTTGTTCCTCTTGTCTCTAATCTAAACAAAGACGGTAACCAGGATGACCATACCAAGTTTGTACGACATGCAACAAAAGTGTAAAATCTCTTGTACCATTTTTATTCGTCTATATTGATCATATTATTTTTCTATTTTTTCTTGTGGAAAAATGAGTCACTGACTCCGGCTGCCAGTCACAGTAATCCTCACAGTAGAAAACACGACTAAACAGTCATTACGTTTATTTAATATTAAGAGAAGAAATACACGGCATGCTTCAGAAAACCAAATGTTCAAGTCTATCAGGGTTTTCCATATTGAGGACTTGAATGTTGCTAAGACACTGTTACCTAACAACTTTTCTCTGTCTCTGCCTCTGTTGCTAAATCTGTCTGAACTGGCAGCGAACACTTGTCCGACATTTGTTCAACTAAGACTGCTCTGTCCCAGGTTTCAGTCGTGACTGTCAGAATAGTTGATTTCATCTCCGTCTGTCGTCTTAGTTTTTTAGTAGCAGGTGCAGTAATCTTTAGTGAGATCAGCTTGTGGCAGAGAGATGATTCTAGTAAAACGATATAATAAGAGATCACAGTAATATATTTATATGTTTGTTTCTTTCTATAAATAAAAAAATGAGACAGTTAGCCTGTCCAAAGATAACAATATCTGTCTGCCAGCAGCAGACACAAGATTAAACGTGTTAATTAGTGAGTCTGGAAAAGTGTTTTATTGACAAGGAAGCAAATTTCCAAATGTCAAAGACACACTGGAGTTATTTGGGTTATTTATGGAGTGATGAAGCTGACCTCTGTTCCAGTCTCCAAAATATTTCGAAATTTGACACTTGGCTCATTTTCTGATGACGTTTTTAGTCCCTGAGGTTGCAGAAATATTAGAATATATGTGTCTTGTTGTATTTTTTTGTGAAATCAGCCCCTAGACAAAATTGGGTGGCCAACCCAGCAGTGAATGTTGGAGTGTGTACTGAGTGTAACTATAAGCTGCTTTTAGACCAGCTGTGATCTCAAAGTTGAGGTTTTCTCGTCATATACAAGCTTAAAACAAACTAAAATGTAATAATTATTATCTCAGCCGTGTGAAAAGTTGTTTTATTCTGCCCTACGTCAGTGCGGGCTCACAGGAAGACATGAATATTGTGACCACAACATTTTAGTTAAGCTACGATATGGTGCCTGACCATGAAGAGCTTTGTAGGTAAGGAGATCCTGTTCCTGTCACTTCACGTGCTGCAGCGTTCTGGATCGACTGCAGAGTCCTCGGGGGCAGCCTGACAATAAGGAGTTGCAATAATCCAGCCGAGAAGTAACAAATGCACGGACCAGTTTTTCTGTCTGAGACACGAGGCATCTACTTTTTGCGACGTTACACAGGTGAAAAAAGGCAACCAGTGAAGTTTGTTTTATGTGGAACAAACCGTAGGGAAACATGTTTTTCTGTTCATGCGTGAACACCTTCAGTTTGTCTGTGACCGTACAAGGTGGTGGTGGTGTTGGTGCACAGTCATCTTCGGTACCTGAAATAAGCTCGGTGTTTACAGCAGTGAGACTCGCGCTGATGGACTGCAGACCCCTGTCCCGGCAGATTGAAATCTAAATATTGTACTCCAAGGATAAGCAGTATTTCGGAGTTATGGGCCCGGGTGTTCATTGTGTCAGAGCTTTAAGCTCACCTACAGCAAATCCACAGAGCTGAGAATGAAAGCAAACACCTTATGTAGGACTTGTTTTCAGAAACACCTCGGTGGTCTTTACAAACCGAACATGACCTCATAGGAAAAATATCCACGCCAGATTCATGAAAATGTGAAACTCACACAGGCTACTGGAACATCGGTATCTTATCTCAAGTACTTTTACTTTGGGTGTTTTAATTTAATGCTACTTCACACCTCAGCTCCTCCACTTCAGACGAAAAGTCACTTTTTTACTCTTTTTTTTGTTTTCTGATCATTTAATGAAATACAAAGCAAGCTGACTTTTTCTTTGAGGGTTTAAAAAGACAAATTTGGAATAAATGGACTGAATTATTAAACCCAACACGAGCAAACTCCACTAATGTTTACACTCGTTTCCCCTTTGTGATGTGAATAACAGAAAAATGTTCCCTCTGTTCTATTGTAAATTTGAATAGCATGTGAGAAAGTTGAAGACCAAAATGAAAAAGTACATAGGTCTGTATGCGGGTGAGTTTAGATGAAGTGAAGCCAGAAACTGCAGTTCTCTCAAACGTCCACTTGAGGCTGGCTCCAGAAGTGAGTCAGTCTCCATAAGTCCCCATGTTAGACAGCAGAAATAAACATGTTTACAGCCTTGTACAAAAAATAGTTTTGGTCTCTGTAGCTAATTTCCCCGTTCATGACAACTGTACTGAGGGTGAATTTATATACAACTCACCTGTTCACATTATATTAAGGATTAAAGTTATGCAGGATTAAGAGCGTGGACGCTTTGATTGACAGGTAGGTTGTTGTTATGGATGACTTGTTTGAGCAACCAGGCTTCAGGTCCACCGACGTTGCACATCTTTTAGACTTTTAAGACATTATTTTTTAGATTTGCCTGTAGCCACCGCACACTCTGAGCTTCACAACGTCTGTCACAGATATGACGTCCATATTTATACTGTCTATAGTAAACCGATGTATGTAAATGGATATAGATGTTTGGAAGTGAAGATGGAGGGCTGAGAGTTCACACAAGAACTTTTGCCTTTCACACCGTTCTCTGCATATCAAGAGGCTTTTGTCTCAGTGTCCCTCGTGGAAAAAGGTGCATTGTAAGTTGAGGCTCCTCGTCACGTTTCACATCAACAAGAGACATTTCCCCAATAAATTTCTTGCATCCAACATTTCATTGGAAAAATGTCTAAAAAATGATCCGTATTTATGCATCAGGGATTTCTCTCCTCTCCCGTTAATCATCTCACAACCCGTCATATACTAACAGATGTCCATCCACCGTGATCCAGGTTCTGCTCCAGGTTTCTGCCAATAAAGGAAGTTTTTCCTCGCCACCGTCGCCAAAGTGTTTGCTCATGGTGGGAAATGTTGAGTCTTTCTAAAGAGTACGATTTAGACCTGCTCTATATGGAAAGATAGAACATTTCTGTTATGAATTGACAGAAATAAAATTTAATTTAACTTTCTTTCTTTATAACCTTTTCGGAGGGGCCTGATCTCTAGGTTGTGAACTACGAGACCAAACTACTAAACAGCAAGACGCTGTTTACATGTTGATGCATCAGTATTAGAGTACTTTTATTTTGATACTTTAGGTACATTTTACTGACCAAACTCCTGAACTTTGACACATAATGGAGCATTTTTGCATTGTTGCATCGGTAACAGCCACTCCTGATCGGTCGTAATTTCCAATCTGTTATTCTACAAGCAGTGGAGACATGACACATCTGTTCCTGGCAGTGGTTTCCTCACTCTCTGATCCTTTGGCAATGAAGTCGACGGTTAAAAATACACGTACAACCTGTGCGCTGCGCATGGGACGCCAGACCCGGGCCTCGTCAAAGTCCGGTTAGCTAAGCGTTCGCTGGCATTCAGACACTCTCTGTTCTGTTGCGTGGCCTGGCTCTGAAGGAGGACCTGTGTGGCTGGACAGGGTGTAAATGACGCACATACAAAGGGGCCCTGTGGTCACAGAGGAGCCCTGACTAAATATGGACAGGCACACTCTTGCTGTATCACAATCACAGGGGAATGCAACAGCTGATTATCCCCCCTTCCCCCTCTTCTGCGTCCAAACCTCATCTTTCCTGTCTAGTCACAGACTCTTTCTCGAGCTCTCCGCACTCTTGCTTTTGTCCTGTTTTAGCACTCCTGTGTCTGAATGGCGCACACGTCCTTTAGAAAACAGCCGCCTGCTTGCAGGTTTTGACCGTTCCTATCAGCCACCGTGTGTTTCAGCTCACCGGCAACAGTCCATCTTGTGTCAGCAGTGGTGTCAAGTGGTTGCACGGATATAAATATGACACAGCTCATAAGCAAGTGCTTGGGTATAAAGGGTTAGCGTATATATGTACCACACCTAGCTTTAGTTGTGCAGCTTGGATTACATACTGTACTGCTGAGACGAGCATTTTGTGTTGGTGGGCGATCAGACGTAACATTTGTAAACACTTCAGGAGCTCGGGGGACTATTCTCAGCCTGTTACTGATCAGTAATGAGAGAAATTGATGAGATCTCTGTAGCTGTAACCTCTCAGCAATGTGGCAATGATGAGGATGCAATTAGCTCTTAATGTAAGTGTATTCTGGCAAAGCGATTTAATTATACTCCCGAAACATTTCATCGTCTTTTTATAGAAACTAAATCACTCCTTCACACTCACGCACATTTGAACAGGACTCTCCACAAAGATCCAGTGGCACATGCCAGGATGACAGAATATCTCTGGCCGTCAGGAGCCTGCAGGGCAACTGCAGTACGGCAAAAAATAATAATAAAAGGTTACAGAACAGCAGAACAGTGGGACACCTTGAATGTCACAGAATAATCCTTAAATTTAAGAGGTGCAGATTAATCTGTCATCTCTTAGTTTCAGGTGTCGAAGGAAGTTTTCTTCCTGCAGCCGACGTCTCGTTACAAACGCAGCGTCTCCTTAAGGCGGCGCTAAAAGCATAGAGGGTATTTAGGTCACAGTGTCAAATGTCATGTTTAGAAGCACTGAAGGACCAACACAGACTGCTGCAGTTATACAACCTGAGGAGGAGGTTCATAAAAATCTGATCAATCACAGTATCTCAGGAGGTCACCACCTCTGTCTGCATTAGGGGAAAGTAACTAAGTACCAAAGTACTGTATTTAAGTACATTTTGACAGAGAAATGTACTTTTTAACTCGGCTGTATTATAAGTCCATGAACCAATTGTATGAGAACAGACTTCGCTGTTGACTCTCTTATTTATTGTTTCATGTGTAGAGCTATTTCACTGATGTATATTTGGCTTATCTTGCAGTTTCTCGTCTTAATATTGTTGTTTTTGTGGAGACCCCGGTAAGTCGACCACTGTTGTGGAAGCTAATAGGTCTGAGAATTAAAACCAAATCATTTCCTGTAACCTCTTCACCTTTGCTTATCCTTATCAGCGCGGGCTGGAGCCGATCCCAGCTGGCAAATTATGATTTATTATTATAGATTAAACTGCCCGGTAGTATAATTAACCTCAAATTAACTCACTTTAATGGTGCATACATTAATGCAACCTGTACTATAATATATGTTATTCTGAAATGAGCCATTCTGCCTATTAAATATAAATATTTTTATATTTCTACTTAATAATAATTTGAATGCAGGATTTGAATATACATGAGTACTTCTTCCATCATTTTCTGCTCTTTAATAATAGATTACATAGAACATAAAAGCAAAAAACAACTTGACAATGGATCACATGACTACTTGGATGTAAAGGGTTTGGTCAAAGTGACGAACTCTCTACAGATTTCAGTTTTAGGGTCTTTCAGCTCATTGTTTTGGTTCCACGCACAGTTCAGCTTCAGCTGTCAGTTAATGTAGATTTAATCTACAGGCTGTGTCGACGCATGATAAAGTTCTGTGCCGTAGCAGTTAATATAGTGGCTGAGTGATGCACCCGAACATATGGACCGATGACATAATAGCCGAACAATGTTCGGTCTGCGTTCAGTCAAAACAATATTCCCATATTAGCATCTGACACCTACCGCGGGATATATTGTTACAACGTTGGCCGTCTACAAATGTCTGGTTCCATCAAGGGGAACACGGTACTCGACCTTGATGCAGCTTCATTGGTTAAATCTGCGTTTTTTCTTTGCACCGTTGTGCACGGGCAAGCTGATGGGTTCTGCATGTTACTGAGAGTTGTGGCTGGTGGAGCCACTGGTGAAAGGTGGTGTAGCAACGAGCTCTCGTTCAGCTGGCTGCTGGACCCTGTGTTGTGTTTGTGGGGGTATCAAATTGCCTTGGAAGGTGTACCAGAAAAGCAGCAGTTGTAACTATAACTCTACCTTTAATGATTGTTTTCAGTGTGTATATATAGAAATGTGAGATTTGAGATAACAGGGTGAAGGGCTTCCTGGAAGAGGAGGTGCTGACTGTGTTGTGGACAGGTGGAGCTCATCTGTCTCAGGGAACGGGGAACCTCAGGAGTCTCTAATTGTTCCTGTGGGAAGCACCTTCACTAAGTCTTCAAGTGGACCGGAGGGGGGGGGACTATTTTGAGCTCAGTGTAAAGTTACAGTATGTCAAGTATCCACAGAGTAATCACAATCAGTAATTCTCACGGTTAATAACAGTAGCCTTGAACTCTCTCAGCACTCAGATATCTGCTGGTTGTTAGCCATCGGTCCAGACTGAAATACACCAACAACTATTGGATGGGTGGCCATGAAATTTCATACAGACCTTATTCACGACCCCAGTTAGATGGAGTAGACGGACTTTGGTGATCATGTAGCGCCACCAGCAGGTCACACACTTCCAATCATCCGGTTTGTTGCCATGATAATCAGCGAATCAGCTTCCTTGGCTCCACACTAAACATACAATAACTGCATTAATATAGATAAATGATTATCAAAGCTTACATTCATATACAAATCAAAGCCAGTCGACACTCTACATACATTTAGATATATTTCTAAGACATCTGCATGCCAATGAATGTCTTTGCATATTCTTTTCAAAGGATGATTTATTGGATGTAAGTGGTAGGTTATGCCAGTTTCGTGTCCACTACGAAAAGTGATTTAAAAAAACAGAAACAAGAAAGAAAAGTACAAAAATTTGGTGAATATTACTTAAAATATGCAAAATTATCTACCAACAGAAGAGGAAAATTTGACTCTAACCTCAACGAACTGTCACGACCTCAGACATGAATCAAGATGCACGTTGATGAGGACATGGCAAAAAGATATTTATTTTTCAAAAAGGCGCCATCAAGGAGGATAAGAAGTACAAAAAAATGCTCTTAATAAAAATTTAAAAACACAAACTTCAATCAGAACATGAAAAAATCCTTAACACTGGGCCGGAAACGCTCGACTACTACACAAACTGACAAAAGGAGACATGAGGTGAGAGAAAACAGGTGAAACCAATCAGGGGCGGGGCAAACCATTACAAAGGCGGGAAAATCACACAAAGGGAGGAAGTCAGGGTCTGAGATGAGAGGGAAAAGGTGAGTACAAAATAAAACAGGAAACATGAACATGAGACACAACACCACATTAAAGCTTAACAGCTCTGTAAATAAAAAAAATTACAGTGCATTTTTGGTCCTTGGGCTAAATCTGGTGTTTTGTAATTGTGTATTATTTATTTTAACGTTTGGTCGAATAGAAATATCGGTGCCTTTGAGTTAACGGTGCAGCTGGACAATGTGGCCATGCTTGAGGAAATCCTTTGCTCAGTGGTGAGCCAAGAGAGGCTGGAGTCCAACTTTTTCAGAGCCGGTTCTGAAATCAATTTTTTTTTTATTAGACGCAGACGGCCACACTGTCGAGTCCAGATGGCACAGAATTAATGATTTGGAAACTTGACCCAGCGTGTGTGATTTTACATAGGGAGAACACTTTGTGTTGTGACTGCAACACCCCGACGATTTATCACACATAGAGACATGACAGTGAGGATTGAGCTTGGACGTCTAGTGTGTTAGATGTACTGTGTAAAGTGTGCTGTTGTATTTATGGTGTATTTTACTGGTTTTAGCAGTTCTGTTACCTGTTCTCCAATGATTTAAAGGTGCAAGCTTGTGGGTAAAGCTTCCCAAACTGTTAGTCCAAACTGTCCTCTCTGTCCGTCTATCACGTAGAAATATGTACGATGACGGAGCCCTCGGTGTCTTTGCCAGCGATAACTCATTGTCTCGCTGGGGGCGATAAAAGCGCAATTTATTTCCGTCCCAGTTTTGACGCCCCCTCGATAGCTAATAATACTAATGAGCCATATGACCAGCAGCCACCCACCTCTGGCCTTCATTTCAACATGATTGAATATTATAAACAGTCTGTGCCGCGATAATTTTAGTCAGTTTTAAAAAGCCATCTCATCTCTAAGGGTTAATATTTAAGGTCCATGCCGTCTTTGACGAAGAAGGTCATAGTCAAGGTCATTAAAACATATATAAAGATATGACATAATGACAAATAAGCTTCTTATTTAACAGATAAGTGGCGACAAAGCTGCTCATCTAACTCTCAGCAAGAACACAAACTGCCAAACTCTAGACAGCAGCACAAAATGCATGAATGTAGAGTTAAAATAAAACATCTGGATGAATGTTTTGGCTCAAATTCATTGTGTTGTTCATGTCCCCTGCAGGACGACTCATTCAAAGGCCAAGTCGGAGGGAGCTGAACAGGCTGCTCAGGCCTCCAACGGCGAGTCCAGCATCGCCAGACTGGTGGCCAAAGAGCTCTCCCCTTCCTTCTACCAGCCAGGTCAGTGGAGTTTTCATCTGAGAGGAACACTGCAACATAATATGCAAAACGTCTGACACAAGGATGAATATTATTATTAGTTATTTTCAGCTCAAATTGGTTGTTTTAAACGATTTTTCTTCCACAGTGGGAGGCTCATATGTACCATCTTTCCCAACGACGAACACAGTCCTCTCACTCGCTTTATATTTGTGGCGTCTATACAAATAGCACACCGATCAATCGATACCTACTTACTGCAGCAAATATAAACTGATAACTCCTCACCACTCATCTAGTCTAAAACGCGTCCCCGTGCATGCCTTCAGCTTGAGCCACACGGATCCTTGGCTGAGGCTCCCTCACAAGGGTCGTCGCATTTGAATGTCTAAAAAAAGGAACATCTCGTTGGGTCGAAGGGATCGTATCGGTTTCATTGGGGAGACGGGCTTACACATTCACACGAAAGCAGCCCAGCCTTTTAGGAGCCTCTTACTTGCGTTTTTTAGGTCTTTGCTTTTCCGAGCAGAGAGCTTAAAGGAATACAGCTTTCTGAGCGGCTGCCCGAATTGTCTCTGACTAATACTACAAATGGACGAGGCCTGGCTGAGTCCTGCTATGCATTCTTCCATGAAACATCTCTCACCAAGGCGACAACAACACAGACATACAGTGTCAGCGTGAGCACCATCTGGTTTATTTGTGCCGCTTTAGCCTCGCAGTGTAAAGGATAAGTCTGCTGATGTTATATGAATGTAATACAATGATTGTACTAACAAGTGTTTTGTGTGAAGCTAAAGCCTGATATATTTTTATTCCTCTGTGCCATAGAGCTTCAAAAACTGTAGTTTATTGTGAGATTATTACTCCTCCTATATGAGAAACACTTATTATAGTAAAATCAATGACCTGTTTCTTAAAGACTTACATCATTAGATACATAGCCTCATGGCTGGCAGCCAGAGACCAGGTTGTGGAGTAAACATAAATTGAAAATAGAGAAAAATAAAGAGAGCTGGACGATAATGTGTTCTTGGTTTTGTTTTATAGCTAAAATAGCCTAAAATCATCTCATGTTATGAAGTTCACTTTTACTTTGACATGTTTTTGACTTTATCTCTGTTATGTGAGCAAAAAAATACAAATTTATAAATGAATCACAGACTGTGTAAAACATGGACGTAGCACCCACAGGTTTCTGAAGAACCATTGTGGTGTTAAGTGTGGTGGCTCTGCTTCCGCTGCCTCCCGGCTAATCTAAAAATGGACCATGGGTGGAGCTGAGGCGGGCTGAATGAAGCGTGGTTACTTAAACAAGCCACCTGTAACCACACCCACCTGTCAATCAAAGCGTCCACGCTCTTAATCCTGCATAACTTTAAGCCTTAATATAATGTGAACAGGTGAGTTGTATATAAATTCACCCTCAGTACAGTTGTCATGAACGGGGAAATTAGCTACAGAGACCAAAACAGTTTTTTGTACCAGGCTGTAAACATGTTTATTTCTGCTGTCTAACATGGGGACTTATGGAGACTGACTCACTTCTGGAGCCAGCCTCAAGTGGACGTTTGAGGAACTGCAGTTTTGGCACTACCCCATAGGCCTCAGTTCAAGGCTTGGAGTGAACATGTGCATTGACGTTGGCAATTATTAATAAAGGATGCCATCTGTAACAACCTTAGTAAGCAAAATAATAAAGTTGCCTTTCAAGATGTTAAATCTCTCCTCATATTTAAGGCAAAGGGCATTAGTCTTGTTGGATGATAGCAGGTTATTATAGTCTTGTAGAAGAGTGCTCCATGATGAATATGCAAACTAGGAAACATCAGAAATATGTTTTATATGGTAATGACACTAATAAATAAACAGAAAATGGCCTAGAGAACAGAGAACAGTGCCTATCATGAATGAATGACACACTGATATTCTGACTGAACTGGTCTCTCACAGGTCCCGAGTATCTGAAGAAGAGAGCGTTACAGGAGGTCGTGGACGGCAGTGAGAACACAGACATTGTCATGCATGAGCCGATGTTGGCTGAGGAGGAGCCTCTGCCCACGCCACCTGAAAGCCCGTTCATGAATGAACTGGATAGCCTCATGCCTGGCTCATCCCCAGGCCGCACCCCCTCCCCGAGCCCAGGCATCATCAGCAAGGAAGAGCCCAAACTCCTCAGGCCAGGAAGCTGGAATGAAGACAAAACCAGTAAAGTTACTGGGAATAAGGGCAGCAGTAAACCCAACAGCAAGCCCAACAGTAAGCCCAATAGTCGCCCTACTACCCCTTCAACTTCTGCTCCTGCTCCTGCTCCTGCACCGCCTGCCCCTGAGAGCGGAGGAGCCCCTAGTAGTCGTGGCCCTTCTCGCACCGCAAGCCGTCAGAGCAACAAGAACGAGCAGGGCTCTGACCTGGAGATCAAGCCCCTGCAGAAGTTTGACTCAGAGGCTCCAGACGTCACCCCTAGTGCCGCCCCTACTGCTACCCCTGCTGCCGCCCCTGCTGCCCCTGTAAGGAATAGCCTCATCGCACCAGATGAAGAAGCACCACGCACCGTCTCCAAAGCGCCTGCCAAAGCGCCTGCTAAAGCGCCTGCCAAAGCTGTCACCCCCGAGCCTAAACCCATCGAGGTCAAAACTGAAAGAGCTCCATCAGTCCACGAACGAGCGCCGTCCGTCTCTGAGAGCAAAGTGGAGTCCAGGGAGCCGAGCAGGCCTGCCAGCAAAGCAGAGACAAAGCCATTGCCGAGATGGCAACCCAGCCCTGCGCCATCCCCAAAACCTGCGCCGTCCCCAAGACCTACACCGTCCCCAAAACCTGCACCCAATCTTGAACCTAAAACAGTACCAAAGCAAGTGGAAGCCATCGTTGTCAAACCGGCCCTGAAGGTGGATCCAAAAGCAGAAGCCAGACTGAAGGCCATCGTGTCGAGCTCAAGTAATGAGACTGCAGACTCTTTGGATCTGGAGGTAAGGCGGGAAATATACACAATGACTCACATTTGATTATTTTTAGGTACGTTAGCAGCATAGCTATAGGGTCGGCAATGGTCATTGTCAGTTGAGCCACCATTTTGGTCCATTTGGACTGACATTCATGGTCCTCAGGTGATGGACTTCTCCTCTAGCACCACCATGAGGTCGACATTGATCATTTTCGAGAAAACTATTGGATTGATTGGCATAAAATCTGGTGCAGACGTTCACGTTCCCTTCAGGATGAACTGTAATCTTAAAGTCTGACGACAGTCCTGCACAAACCACTGACTATATTTAAGACGGTGAACACTGGAACATTACCTGCTAAACATCAGCATCCTAACATTGGCAAAGCTGTGCTGCTGCAAGCTCCCCCAGTGTAATAAAGTACACCCCTGTCAGAGAGATCTCAGACTTTTAACTTTCTCTTTGCACTTCCTGTGTTGACTTCATTTCACAGCCACGGCATTTGTATTTAACGGACAGTAGTAATTCTTCACATTCGCACGGTGTGAAACAACTGCTGAGTTTATTTCTAACCTCGTAACTCATATGTATCTTGTCTTTTCAAGGGGCCAAACACCATCATGATCTGCATGGTTATCCTGCTCAACATCGGCCTGGCCATTCTCTTCGTGCACATTTTGTCATGAGACATTATCCACCACCTCAGGTAATAAATTTGATGTCAAAAAGGGACAAAACTTCAATAAACACTGCCTTGCTGTGAAAGGAGTCTGTTCAAATGAACAAATGTTGGGTTTCTTTCTTTCTGCAGGTCACCAGCAGTGTTGGAGAGAGAGATGGCCTGCCTCCTCCTCAGTTAGGACCAGAGATCAAAGAGACCGCTGAGGAGAAAAAGAAAAAAGCCTCATGCAGACAACCACAGCTCCTCTTCTAAAGGTTTTCTTTGTTGGTGTGACTGTGTGAGGCTCTGTGAAGCTCCTCTCTTTCCCAGAGGTTTGACAAAAACTGAAGGACATTGAATGACTGAGACGATTCAGTACACCTGAATATGACGATGTTTGTATGTCGGATGGTAGAGTATGTTCTCAAGTGCTTTATACTGGAGAAAGTGTTGGAGTGGCACTCGAGAAGTGTCGGTTCGTCACAGTGTGTCACAAGTGTGTAAACATTTAACAACAAAAAAAAAGAAGCAGATTATTATCTCCACTATACCTTAAACTTGATTGTCGAAACACAAAGACGAATGCAGCGGACGCGTGAAACATTAGGGAGTGATAACTGTTACTGTCGTTTTAATTATGTGGCTATTCATTAAGTAGGAGTCTGAAATGTGTGCGTGTCAGTCATATCGAGAAAATACTGCAAACTGTAATCAAATGCTACTGTAAAGCCAAGTTATTGTTTTCATCTTGCTGCTTCTCACTCTCTTAAGAAAGACCTTATCATTTCGGCTCATTGCATCCTGCTAAAAAACTGCATCTGAGACTGTGGTGTACTACACTGTGAAATTTATATGCATTTACTGTCATTCTGCTGCTTTTTTGAGGGGGGGGGAGGGGCTGATAAACCAAATATAGAAGGAATATAGGAAGCTTATGAGTGTCACTGCTATTGTGTATGTACTGTATGTTCATGTTTTAGCACCCGGGTGGTTTGAAATGAGAGTCGTGTATGTTTTGGATAAGCGAGCAGAAGCTGAAGGTGGCTGGGATTTACGTTGTGGTGAGGTTGCTCAGGCTGCGGGTTTATATCAACACACGAGTAGCGAGCAGGAGGTGGGTCGGCATGATGCGTTTGCCTGTGAGCTGGTGTTTATGGTTTCATATGTAGGAAAAAAAAAACTGTCCACACTGTTCCACGCCGCATTATATTCAGGGCCTTTGTTGTGCTTTTAGAGCCAAAATACGAGTTCAACTTTTGTACGCATGAGGGCACTTTGTGTGTATGTGTCTGTATTTTTGTACCATTTTTGAAGTGCACACCTTTTTCAGCATTCAGAATATTCTTGTCGTTAGGCGGAGGCCCTAAAATTTATTTATTTCCCAAAAGGAAGTCAGATTACCTCGTGATTGTGAGATGGAGAGAAAAAAATATGGAATGATTCTTAACTCCGTGTCTTACATTGAGAAGAGCACTATCCACATGTGCTGTTTTAATATTTCACTCTCAATCATGCAAAGAGGTTTTTAGCTGGTTGTGCATTGTTTTCATGCCAAAATCTGCAAAAATGTAGTTTTTGATAACTCTCCCGTGATCTCAAACACATGTTTTGGGCAGATCATTTATCAGATATCAGTTTATCAGAGACAAATTAGCAGATGAACTCAATACTAAGTGCAATAAACAGCATTCATGTAGGTCAGTGTCACGTAGAAGCCTTTTTTTTGTTGTCTGTTTTAGTGCATAAAAAAAAAAAAAAAAAAATAACACTGCTGAATTTAAAGCCTTTGTGTTGCCAAACCTGGTCAAAAATACAAAGCTGAAATTAAATAAAAACTTTTACAACACTTGTGAACGTGTTATGTTTTGGGATCAAAGTTTTTGGTGTGCCATCTTCGCCCCTCCTAGACTACCATTCATGATCCAGAAGAAATCCAGTCTAGGAACAGCAGAACTAAGTATTTTTAAACGCCACCTGTTTGCCAGCGTGAGACATCCTTTATCCCTCCCTTGGGCCAAAGTGAATACCACACCCTATTTTAGGCCTCCGTCCGTCTCAGGCAGTTGTCGTGTAAAGCACGAATCGCACCTTAAAATTAGTAAATGTGATATCTGCAAACGAAGCAGTGAAAACGCCTGATCATGTAAGCGCAATTTATTAAAAACAAACTAAACACTACTTGTAACAGCAGTTTGTAACTTCAGCATGTTCAGAGTTCAAACATCTGTTGAACAACACTGCCACCAAGTGACTAAAGTGAGCGCAGCAGAGGCTTAGAGCTCAGTGTGATCACTAAAACCTAACCTAACTTTTAGAGAGTGAAACTACAGAAGAATCTGTTCTTAATGAATGCTTGCAGGTCTATATTAAAGACAAAAAAAAAGGGAATGAATTGACAAATTTTTATTTTTGACAATTAAAAAACAGCACAGGTCAGAGATCAACACATGGGCCTATTTAATACTCTTCCCCTTCATCCTCCTCTCCCAGACTATCAGTACCGACCTCCTCATAATCCTTCTCCAGAGCTGCCATGTCCTCTCTGGCCTCAGAGAACTCTCCCTCCTCCATACCCTCACCTACATACCAGTGAACAAAGGCACGCTTAGCGTACATCAGGTCAAACTTGTGGTCGAGCCGAGCCCAGGCCTCTGCAATAGCAGTGGTGTTGCTCAGCATGCACACGGCCCTCTGGACCTTGGCCAGGTCTCCACCAGGAACCACAGTGGGTGGCTGGTAGTTGATGCCAACCTTGAAACCAGTGGGACACCAGTCCACAAACTGGATGGAGCGCTTGGTTTTAATTGCAGCAATGGCAGCATTGACATCTTTGGGCACCACATCGCCACGATACAAGAGGCAACAAGCCATGTATTTACCGTGGCGAGGGTCGCATTTCACCATCTGATTGGCTGGCTCAAAGCAGGCGTTTGTGATTTCTGACACTGTTAACTGCTCATGGTAAGCTTTCTCAGCGGAGATGACAGGGGCATAGGTGGCCAGAGGGAAGTGGATACGGGGATATGGCACCAAGTTGGTCTGGAACTCTGTCAGATCAACATTGAGGGCGCCATCGAAACGAAGGGAAGCAGTAATGGAGGACACGATCTGACTGATCAACCTGTTCAGGTTGGTGTAAGAAGGACGCTCGATATCGAGGTTCCTACGGCAGATATCGTAGATGGCCTCGTTATCTACCATGAAGGCACAGTCAGAGTGCTCCAGGGTGGTGTGGGTGGTCAGGATTGCATTGTAGGGCTCCACCACAGCGGTGGACACCTGGGGAGCTGGGTAGATTGAGAACTCCAGCTTGGACTTCTTGCCATAGTCGACAGACAGACGCTCCATCAGCAGGGAGGTGAAACCAGAGCCGGTGCCACCTCCGAAGCTGTGGAAGACCAGGAAGCCCTGAAGGCCAGTGCACTGGTCAGCCTGGGGACAGAGGGGGAGAGACAACCATCACATGAGACACAGTTATGTCGATTCATTTGATGTTCTGGAGCTTCTCTTGAGGTTACTCACCAGTTTGCGGATCCTGTCCAAAACCAGGTCGATGACCTCTTTGCCGATGGTGTAGTGTCCACGGGCGTAGTTGTTGGCAGCATCCTCCTTACCAGTGATCAGCTGCTCAGGGTGGAAAAGCTGGCGGTAGGTCCCAGTGCGCACCTCATCTAAGGAGACAGGAAGAATGAAGTTGTGGTTTAAAATTCAGATATTTCTCTTTTAAATTTGCCTAAATTAAGATTTATAGATGAGTTTACCGATGACAGTGGGCTCCAGGTCCACAAAAACAGATGAGTTTACCGATGACAGTGGGCTCCAGGTCCACAAAAACAGCTCTGGGGACATGCTTTCCAGCTCCAGTCTCACTGAAGAAGGTGTTGAAGGAATCATCTCCTCCTCCGGAGGTCTTGCCACTGGGCATCTGTCCGTCCGGCTGGATCCCATGTTCCAGGCAGTAAAGCTCCCAGCAGGCATTGCCAATCTGGACACCGGCCTGACCGACGTGCACGGAGATACACTCACGCTGTGGGAAAGAGAGAAAAAGAAAAAAAAAGTTGTTAATGAATGAATCATAACTTAAGGAGTGACTAATGTGACGCCGAAGGCTGCTCATCACATGTTCAGGAATTTCTAAAGCGAGATCTCAGGAGGGAGGAAAAGGGGCTCTTTTGTACAGATCATGACTAAAGTCACCTGATGATATGCCTACACACATTTATTCACCATGTGAACAGAAAAAAAAAAAGTCCTTCAAAAGAGACAAAGATACCACAGAGAGAGGTTTATTATCACTCAGACACACAATGAGTTGAAAAGATCAAAAAGCAAGTTTAAAGAAAACATGAAAGGTTAAAAATGAAAAGGCTCTGGGTGGACAGGTTTTTGTTTGAAAAGGCCTGTGGTTGCAGTTTCATTAAAGCCAGGCCTCTTCAAACAGGCGGTGAACGGAGGAATGTTGCAGGCTCGTCGACCTCCCGTTAACTGGGTCGATGTTCAACTGGAAAACCGGAAACCGGCAGCACAGACCGGACTTCATTTTTGGGGCTGTGGCTTGTCGAGTCACGCACAATTCACCAAAAAAGTTACATTTTAAACCAACCCAAGATTAAATCAAATTAAAAATTCATTTATAAAGATAGATTAGAAACTTAATGTTAAGATTGTTTTAACTTTAAAAAAAAAAAAGTTATTTAAACGTGACGACACACTTTATTAACATACGTCACGTCAATAAAAACACACTCACCATGTTTCCTGAAGCTGTGCAGTTTGAAGAAGTCTGAATTTAAAAAGAGGAAGAGGCTAAGTTAGCTCTCACAGCTCGGCCTTTAAGAGTCCTGTGTAAGAAGTAACTGACGCATCGATGCAGGGCGGGGCGTTTTATACCCGCTCAGCCGGCGGAGGCGTGTTGCCGGATCTGATTGGTTGCCGCGCGTCACGTGGGTTTGCTATTCCGATTCCTATTGGTCTGAAGTGAAACTGTCTGATTCCGCCATAACATGCCACGAGCTACTCGAGAGGAAAGTGGGGCAATCGAACGCGCGCGCGTCACTAACTGACAACACGCCAACCAGCGATGGGAAGTTCGGTTCTTTTTAGGGAGTCACATTATTTGATTCAGTTCATTAGTGATGGGGAGTTCGGTTCTTTTTAGAGAGTCACATCATTTGACTCAGTTCACCAGCGATGGGAAGTTCGGTTCTTTTTAGGGAGTCACATTATTTGATTCAGTTCATTAGTGATGGGAAGTTCGGTTCTTTTTACTCAACTCAACTCAACTTTATTCATAAAGCCCTTTAAAAACAGCCGCAGCTGACACAAAGTGCTGTACATAAAAAGGGAGTCACATCATTTGACTCAGTTCATTAGTGATGGAAAGTTCGGTTCTTTTTAGGGAGTCACATTATTTGACTCAGCTCACTAGTGATGGGAAGTACGGTTCTTTTTAGGGAGTCACATTATTTGACTCAGCTCACTAGCGATGGGAAGCGGTTCTTTTTAGGGAGTCACATTATTTGACTCAGCTCACTAGTGATTAGGGATGGGAATCGTTTCTTGTTGAGAACCGGTTCTGTGTGTTTCAATTCCATGGAATCGTTTGGCAGTTTATCTAATGCTTCTCTTATCAATTCCCGAAAGCATGAATTATGTGCCACGTATGTCACGTAACTTCTGCAAGAAGTTACGTGACATACGTGACAGGGCGACTTGCCATTATTGCAAAGTGAAGATAACAGTGTCGGGAGGATACACGAAGAACATGCAGAAACATTTGCGCACACAACATGAAATATTTTTAAATGAATGTCGTGTTTTTGACATGCTTCGGACTGGAGATGACCACCTGCGGTTACTAGGAAGGTAACTCTGGTAAGTAACACACTGCCTACCATGTTAGCGCGATGTGCTTCTTGCCACAGTTACACATCGTTACTAGGCTGTGGGCCTCTTTTGACCTCGCTGTTAGTTTTGTAAGGTCGTGATACTTCAAACTAAACAAAGTTGATGCTGATCAAACTGTTTGTTCTCCTTTTTTTCCCAAATGAGAATCGATACAGAATTGAATCGTTAAGCAGAATCGATAATGGAATCGGAATTGTAAAAATCTTATCAATTCCCATCCCTACTAGTGATGGGAAGTACGGTCCTTTTTAGGGAGTCACATCATTTGACTGAGCTCACTAGTGATGGGAAGTTCAGTTCTTTTTAGTGAGTCAGATCATTTGACTCAGCTCACCAAGAAGAACCGGCTCTTTTCGGCTCCCAAATGGCTCTTCATGTTACCACTTATACCTTTCTTAATTCAGCCAAATTTATCGCTGATTTGATCTGATATGATGTATATATTCAATACATCCTTTGTTCTGAAACATTCAAAAGTTAAAATTACATTTTCTAATATCAATAAATTGATGTAGCCAATTGTTTTCATTGCATTTACAGACCCTTGTAACTCTTTTAAGCTGCCCAATGAATGCACTAACATGCTTGTAGAACCACTCTGCTACACAAAGCAGATAGAAAAACTTTACTATAAAAGCATATCATTTTTTTAAAAGGACAGCTATTGACTGTTGGATGCACAGTTCTCATGTGTCTGTGAAGGTTGTTTGTGGATCCTGCTCAGCTTGGCTTTGCAAAAATTCTGCATTCTGCCTTTGTGTTTTCAATTTTTTTATTCAAATGCTGCTTCTTTTTCTGCTATCACTCAAATGCTCATGTACCAGAGCCGGCTCCCATCGTTCACTTAAAAGAGCCGGCTCTTTGAACCGGCTCGTTCACGATCGACACAATACTATACACCAACCAGGTAGTGGATACTTCATGCTTCAAGTTCACCACAGTTCAGAGATAGATAGATAGATAGATAGATAGATAGATAGATAGATAGATAGATAGATAGATAGATAGATAGATAGATAGCTAGAGTTTTTAGCTAGATAGATGAGAATTAGACCTATAAAGAATATTTATACAAAGATACAAATATAAAACTATATAAAAAAAAAAAAAAATAGAAAAAAAAAACAGAACATAACTAAAGCATTGTCTGCACAGAGGTAATGCAAATTTAATCATGACTTGTGATGCAAAAATGTCCAGAAAACAGTGCAACTGAGTGGTAAATTGTCAGTTTGTGTATTGTCCTTTGTGTCCTCCCTGCCATAACTGAGAGCTTTTGTAGTCTCACGGCCAGGGGGACAAAAGAGTTCCTGAATCCGTCTGTCTGTGGAGCAGGATTGGGACAAAAGTCTGCCACTGAACACACTACTCTGCCTGGTGAATATGTTGTTGTGGTGCAGAGGGTGGTGGGCGTTGTCCAGTATGGAGATTATCCACGGTCCTTCACTCCGCCACTGTCACCAATGAGTCCAGCTCTGTGCCCACTGAGCCGGCCCTCGTCGCCAGTCTTTCCAGTTGAGCTGCGTCCCTTGCTTCTTCCTCCCCAGCACACCACAGCATACAAAAGAACACCTTCCACCAAAGACTGGTAAAACATATGTAGCAGATGTTGAAGGACCCCCATCTGTCAATAAGTTAACTGGCATTGTATCAAGGGGCTATTTCACTTGTCAGTAACGAGAGAAGGGGTGTACAGATTTGAGGTATTGTTTTGTATTTTGTCTTAAGTACTAACAATAGGAGTGACATTTTATCTATCTTTTATGTTGTTATGTGAATATGCAATTTGACCTGTGAACCTCCACTGTGCTGTTCTGTAATCTGTATTAGGAACTGAGAGAGATAGTAGTCTGAGAAGAGGGTGTGAGCTGAAACAGTCTGTGTCACATGTTGTATCATTACAGACTCTGTCAGTAAAAGAGGTACAAAGAGATCTGTGGTGCTGTGGTGGTTTCATGGTGTGTCCTGAACTTGCCTAACCTTTATTAAAAGTCCAATAGGATAAAACTTTATGGGTAATTCAAAAGCCACCCAACAACATGTAAAGTAAATAAAATAACCCCACCATTACCAGCTGAGGTATTAAAGTCATGTGCACATTAATGCAATAACAACTGTAATCCAACACTATGATGTACATTACCTGAAAAGCACAGAGTACTTTTACTACTGATATATTCTGAGTATTTCTACACTGTATTTACTTGAGTACTTCTTCCACCACATAGGCTGTCCAGACCCTTTACTGAAGTAAAAGTACCAATACAACAATGAAAAATACACCTAAAAGTTGTTCATTCAACATTTTACTGAAGTAAACATGTTTATCAGCCAAATATACTCAAAGTAGGGGAAGTAGAAGTACACCTTCTACAGAGAAATGGCCCCCGTGATATCTTATTACATGGTCGAGATGGAGCTTATTTTATAGGCCTATGTATTCAGGTAGTTAGTCCAGGGGTTCCCAACTAAACCTGTCCGTTTTCTACCACCATTAGTTAAAATCAGTTTGAAAATTATTTCTCTTTTTGTCCCTGCAGTAGTTTCATAATGCTGGAAAAAGAAACGGGGAGGTGTCGTTTCAAATACAGCCGTCTGAATTGGAACGAGAAGCATTCGAACAAAAGTGAAGGGAAATAAGGAACTGAGAAATAAACAAATTTCTCCCTCGCTTGCTCTGTCACACACAGACCAACCACACCCGACACTTTTTATAATAGCTGGATATGTGGCATCCATCACACATCATGTTTTATGTTATTGTTATATACTCATGTGTCATTTTAATAAAGCACCTTACCATGCCAATACAAGATTTGCACTATTTGAAGATTTTAAGTGTCAGTTTCTAGTAACAAATGTAGTTATTTGTCTCCGTTTGAATGTGTTTATTTCTGACGTGGCTGCTGTTAAATGCTGCAATGACCCCGTTAGAATAGCCCACTAAAGTATTCTTATAAACCCCTTTGACACATCTTCAGATCAAACCTCGCACATATTATTTTCTGATGTTGTCCTCAAGTCAGTTTTCAGCTGCATGATTTCACAGTTAGGCTGAATAACATTTCATGCGCTGGATATTTTCAAAGCTCACAAAGATATCACCATGATGCTTCATTTTTGTTGGTATGGATGCATCCTTTGTTGAACATGCCATGTAATTTGCCTTTCCAATTTGAATTTCCTGGTTGGAAACCAAACCAAAAGTATACACACACACACAGATCTGATTTACATGTCATGAGCAATAGCCTGTCAAGACAGAAGGGTAAAGATACTGGAGCTACTGAGCATGTCGCTCTCTGTACCACAATGTGATGAACTGATGGAACATCATGACTCAAATTTCAATAATTTTACTACTTTTATTTACTAAAGGGGAACTATTTGAAGAGACATTTTAAAAAAAAAGCTGCTGGGAGATGCTTCTTTTGCAGTCTTTAAATAAAATACTGTTAGCAGTAAACGTCCTTCATTCAGAAGTAAAAGTTCACAAGTATTAGCATCAATGTGTGAGTGCAGAACCAATGTACGAGTATTAAAAGAGGGTAAACAATAATGCAGTGAATTAACAAGTTTTATTTTTTTGACATTAAAAGACAGATCAGAGGTCAATACAAAGGAAAGCCCATTTAATATTCCTCTCCTTCCTCCTCATCCTCCTCTCCCAGACTATCAGCTCCAACCTCCTCGTAATCCTTCTCCAGAGCTGCCATGTCCTCTCTGGCCTCAGAGAACTCTCCCTCCTCCATACCCTCACCTACATACCAGTGAACAAAGGCACGCTTAGCGTACATCAGGTCAAACTTGTGGTCGAGCCGAGCCCAGGCCTCTGCAATAGCAGTGGTGTTGCTCAGCATGCACACGGCCCTCTGGACCTTGGCCAGATCTCCACCAGGAACCACAGTGGGTGGCTGGTAGTTGATGCCAACCTTGAAACCAGTGGGACACCAGTCCACAAACTGGATAGTGCGCTTGGTTTTGATGGTGGCGATGGCAGCATTGACATCTTTGGGCACCACATCACCACGATACAAGAGGCAGCAAGCCATGTATTTGCCTCGCCGAGGGTCGCATTTTACCAGTTGATTAGCTGGCTCAAAGCAGGCGTTAGTGATCTCAGATACTGAGAGCTGCTCATGGTAAGCTTTCTCAACAGAGATGACAGGGGCATAGGTGGCCAGAGGGAAGTGGATACGGGGATATGGCACCAAGTTGGTCTGGAACTCTGTCAGATCAACATTGAGGGCGCCATCGAAACGAAGGGAAGCAGTGATGGAGGACACAATCTGACCAATTAGCCTGTTCAGGTTGGTGTAAGTAGGACGCTCGATATCGAGGTTCCTACGGCAGATATCGTAGATGGCCTCGTTATCTACCATGAAGGCACAGTCAGAGTGCTCCAGGGTGGTGTGGGTGGTCAGGATGGAGTTGTAGGGCTCCACCACAGCGGTGGACACCTGGGGAGCTGGGTAGATGGAGAACTCCAGCTTGGACTTCTTGCCGTAGTCGACAGACAGACGCTCCATCAGCAGGGAGGTGAAACCAGAGCCGGTGCCACCTCCGAAGCTGTGGAAGACCAGGAAGCCCTGAAGGCCAGTGCACTGGTCAGCCTGGGGACAAAGAGGGAGAGACAACCATCACATGAGACACAGTTATGTCGTTTCATTTCATGTTCTGGAGCTTCTCTTGAGATTACTCACCAGTTTGCGGATCCTGTCCAGCACCAGGTCGATGATCTCTTTGCCGATGGTGTAGTGTCCACGGGCGTAGTTGTTGGCAGCATCCTCCTTACCACTGATCAGCTGTTCAGGGTGGAAAAGCTGGCGGTAGGTCCCAGTGCGCACCTCATCTAAGGAGACAGATTGAATCATAAATGACGGTTTCACTTCATGAAATCAAGACACAACTATGGCATTTATATTTACTGAGAGTTTACCGATGACAGTGGGCTCCAGGTCCACAAAAACAGCCCTGGGGACGTGCTTTCCAGCTCCAGTCTCACTGAAGAAGGTGTTGAAGGAATCATCGCCTCCTCCGGTGGTCTTGCCACTGGGCATCTGTCCATCCGGCTGGATCCCATGTTCCAGGCAGTAAAGCTCCCAGCAGGCATTGCCAATCTGGACACCGGCCTGACCCACGTGCACCGAGATACACTCACGCTGCCGTCAAAAGGAAAGAGTTTGTGACATTCAACGTAACTTTTGGGGATTAGGAATGATTGTGTTGAAGATTGCTTAAAAGCTGAGGTCGTCATCATGCTGAAGTCAACTGACTTGATTGTCCATGCATAAAATGAGATACTGCAGGACTAGAATAAGAATACTTCTTACAACATATACAAGTACTACTTTACTGTGTAGTTTTTGGTTATCGAATGCTAGAGACCCCATCTAGAGAACAAGAATAAACTCTATTCATCTTGTTTTCTGCATGCTTTGCCGGTCAAAAGAAAGGCCCATGAACTCATTGCGGAACAAACACATTTAATCCAACATTAAATCAAAGAACTTACTTTTACTTAAACGGCAAAGAACAGGTTAATCTTTATAAGGCCCTCATCAAAATTCCCAATATCATCATAAAACACAAGAATTTGTTAAATGTGCTTCCCTCCATTTTTCTTTCTAAAGCTACAAGCTCAGCAGTTAACGGTTAAATGCCAGCTTAAACTGCTAAAAGTTAATGTGGGCTGTTAGCCCAGTTAAACCAAAGACAAAACTTCCCATTAAGCCAAACTCACCATGTTTCCTGACACTCAAGGAGCACTCATGTTGTAGTTTTACTAGGGCGGGGCTTTTATATTTTCTTAAAGGGGGGGCTGAATCTAATTGGTTGAGGGCCTTGCAAGCTCCAACAAAAACAGAACATATTTTGACCCCTCATTGAAGCACAGGTGTTACGAATAACTGTAATCACATCGGCCATGACAGTTCTTCTCCCTGTCTTTGTTGAACTCTCAAGTCTCATCAGATACTGCAGCTTGGTCAGTGGCTCTACGCTTCAAATAAACCCTTTTCACTGCAGCCATTTAGACATGAAGGAATCAGCTGAACTCAGGTGTTTGTAATGATACTAATTAAGATTCAGTTCCATTCAGTTCAAACAGAGTCAGGGGGTGGCTGTGGTGCGTGTTGGTTCACTGGAGAGTCTCTCAATAATCTCCCAATGGAACGTTACCTTAATTAGTATCATTAGAAAGGTATGAGACAAGTCACAACACAATTTTGACTGATTGAAAATGTGATTGATTTGACATTTTATGAGCAATATTACGGCCAAGGTGGATATTAAAATAAGGACACAAGTTGTTTCTTCTCAGTTCATAATTACAAATTCTGTAGCAACTTTATTAGGAGAGAGAAAACATTAAAAGAGTTGCACAGGTATGACAGAACATGTAGTCTATGAGCGGATTCTCCAAAGACAACAGACCATTGTTGTCTAAAGTTAGAGGTACAGTCCACGATTGTGAGCCAAATTCAAATTAGTCCTCCTACACTTATTTTTACATAACACAAATGACGAGGAATTTGAAAGTCTGTATACATGAATGCATAATTTATAAATCAGAAGGAGTAGTCATTGATTTTATCACAACAAGAAACACATAAAAGACAAAAATGAGCAGCTTCTTGTATAAGAATTGTATTTAGAAACAGTTCAAATCCATGTTTGACTACAACAACAATTATTTTTGTATTTCTGTCTCTGATTAAGGTCCATGCATGTCTGGGGTCACAATGTGAATGGTATTCTGCCTCACCGTGCTCCTTCAGCTCTCTGTTATATCCTTTGGAGTCTTTTATGAACCGTCTGTGTTACAGTTTTTTCTCAATTGCTAAAACACTAAAACCCATTGGCTGAACAAAGTTCTCAGTTGCCTGAACTCATTTAGCTAATTGTTCAGTCTGTTGTCAGCGCCTTCAACCATTTCACTTGGTAAAACACAATTTGCAGATCTCAGGAAGAAAGTGGAGGTAGAAGAGGAGGACAAAGAGGAAGACAAAGAGTGGAAATATCCAATGAAATTCAAGCAACAATCATAGACCATGTTCTTGTCCATGGACTGACAAGGAGGGAAGCAGGACTTAGAGTGCAAACCCGGTTTGAGATGATTTTCTGTGTCCACCATAGTAAGGACATTCAGAGAAGAGAACAGATACAGTATAGTGCTGTATTTTTGTAATTGCAAATTTACTGTACTACACTACATGCAGCTGTTTGAATAGACATTTGTAAAGTTCATCACTGCATGTATTGTACTGCATGAATATTTTTTGTAACTGCACATCTACCTTTTGTAGAATTGCAATAAACAAACTGTCTGGCCCTGAACATTGTGCTTTCCATTTGTTTACAGTACTGACTGCTCAATAGATTTTGACTGGTTGCAAAGAACAAGAATTACAGCATCACAGAGACAAAGGACGAGTTTGTGAGATGCAGGGTACAGTACTGTAAAAATACAAGGAGGAGGAAGAACAAAAAAAATGGAGAGGAAAGCAGAGTCGTAATTTCTGATGAATTTTGAGCTGCTATGATAGAACATGTTTTCGTTTTTTCAAAAGACAATGGGTGAAAAATATGGAAAAATATCAGAAAATGGAGCAAGGTTTCAGAAATTGTGTTTTAGCAATTGAGAAAAACTGTTATAACCTTGCAGTCTCGCTCTCTTGGAGACCTGACGTATGTCTCAAGTCCAGATGATGGACATTTGGAGTCACTCTGTATTAGATTTAGGATTCAGTCCTGCTTGTGAGTCGAGTTAAAGCTCCAATGTGTAACATTTAAGGAGTTTTATTTACAGAATATGGCAGAAATTGAACATTGTTATACATATCTATATTTTCATTAGAGCACAATCACTTGAAATATCCGTTTCCACAGAGCCAGCTTTCACATTTTAGCGGCCACCATAGTTTCTCCCTCACTCTAGGAAGAAGACAGTGAAACAAGGAGGTTGCAATCAGCAACTACTCTGGCAAATGCCACTAACTCCTACACACTGGTCCTTCCCTAAGACTCGTTCAAAGACAACAATACTTTTGTGAATCTATCCATCACTGCATCTGTTACCTTCACAGAAAGTGGATTGTCCTCATGGTCCACTGGAAGCTGCAGCATTTTACACAGAGAGAATCCACGCGATGGCTTCTGCTGCTGATAACCCGGAGACCACCTGTAAGAGTCAGGAGAGTTAACTGACCGACCCACGCCCGCAGACACACAGGCTAATGGTGGGAGGTGATGAGCCACGGGAGGGAGGGATAGATAGAAAGGCAACACCCTGAATTCCCCCTCATCCAGCCCCCCGTTTCACTGATCGTGCTAATCAAACTGGAACAATAATACTCTTACAAATTAAAGCCACATGTTCAAAACTTCGCAAAAACATACATCAGCTCATTGCTGACCTCCTGAAGCATCAGTGGTTTCTGTACGTGCACATATCAGACTGTTTTCTCTGATTCATGTGGAATGTGGCCCCATATTTCAGTCAGACATTGGGTTTATAAGTGGTGCCTGATGGCTTTGCTGATGGTAAACTCACTAGCAAGGTTTAATGGAAGTTTGTTCATTTGTACTAAGGACAGGTGGATGGATGTAGATGTTGAGGGATGTCGTTGGTTATGCTGGTATGGTAGAACGCACTGAAGGTCGGGCAGAAAGAAGCTCAAAGTGTGTTTCCACATGATCAGCTTACAGGCCGCAGTTGATACCTAGAATGAGATGTGCAAGAGGTATACACCAGATCGAATGGGAAGAAAGGATGAAGGGATGTGGAAGAGAAGTGAATGGATGAAGGGAAGAGGGGTCAAGAATTGAGAGAAACAGGGCCAGGTATTAGTTATAGTTGTGGTTGAGGCGTGGCCCTGTTCTAATAACCTTCATTTAAGATCAAGGATGGTTAATTTATTCATGCTTTACATCAGGAATGAGAAATTTGTAACAACACATTTTGGGTTGCCAGGTTGTGGAAAATCCCTTCATCCATCATTTTTTTTAGCTCTTTGACTTCAAATATTTGTCTTTGAAGAGAGAGAGAGGAACAATAAGAACGAGGAGAACAACAGGTTTCTGCAGCAGGTTCAGCTTACGTCTCCTGGGAGAATAACGAGGATGTGTTCAGTGTTGGGAGCGCTGGTGCATAAAGGAGAGAGAGGAGGAGATTAAGAGAGGGTGTAATGAGGTCAACAGGAAGGGAGGATGACACAGCGTGTGTTAATCTGAGTGTAGAAAAGTTAATTCCGCATTACAACCTTCTTGTCACACTCCTCTTAAACCTCCAAGGCTCAGCTATAGTGCATTTAATGTGCATTTATTTAGCATAGATTTAAAAAAGCTTCCAAAATCTTGTTAACCATGCAGATTCATTTACCCCCTATGGAAGGACCGTCTATAAAGGAAGGTATGAATGATTGAGACGTGTCTGGCGCCACGAGGGATCTAGGTCAAACTAAACCAGTATAAGCTGTAGAAGTCAAAGATGTTATTATCTTTTTCTAAGCACTATCATTTTAATTAGTCTTTAAGGTTTTGATTTGGTAGCAAGATTAAAGTTAAATCTAGTTGACAAATATTTAAGTGAAGCAACGTGTTCAATCCTGCGTCTTAATCCTCACAGAAAGAAAAAAAGAATTTGAACTTTTAAATAATGCAGTTTATTAACAGGCCATCAACAACATACTGTGGTAAAACAGTTTATTTTTTTCAAGCTTCCATCCAAGAGTGCCTTTGCTGAATTTATTACTTTTACCTTCTCTCCTTCCTCAACCAGGTTAGGTTACAAGTCTCATGTAAAGCACAAACAGTAAATAAACGTTGTGAACAAGGTATTGAACAAACTGAACTCTTGACCTGCAACAGCAGTTTGTAACTTCAGCATGTGTAAAGTTCAAACGTCTGACGAACAACACTGCCCCCAAGAGACTAAAGTGAGCGCAGCAGAGGCTTGAGAGTTTAGTGTGAGCAGAGTAACCTTCATCACTAAAAACTGAATCACTGAACACTTGAAACTGCCCAAGATTGAAACTACAGAACAATCTGTACTGCACATCATTACAACTCTGTCTGCAGCCAATGAACACATTTTATTTTTATAACAAGGCACAGATCAGAGAGCAGCACAAAAGGCATGGACGCCCGTTTAATATTCCTCTCCTTCTTCCTCCTCGTCTCCCAGACTATCAGCTCCAACCTCCTCGTAATCCTTCTCCAGAGCTGCCATGTCCTCTCTGGCCTCAGAGAACTCTCCCTCCTCCATACCCTCACCTACATACCAGTGAACAAAGGCACGCTTAGCGTACATCAGGTCAAACTTGTGGTCGAGCCGAGCCCAGGCCTCTGCAATAGCAGTGGTGTTGCTCAGCATGCACACGGCCCTCTGGACCTTGGCCAGGTCTCCACCAGGAACCACAGTGGGTGGCTGGTAGTTGATGCCAACCTTGAAACCAGTGGGACACCAGTCCACAAACTGGATGGTGCGCTTGGTTTTGATGGTGGCGATGGCAGCATTGACATCTTTGGGCACCACATCACCACGATACAAGAGGCAGCAAGCCATGTATTTACCGTGGCGAGGGTCGCATTTCACCATCTGATTGGCTGGCTCAAAGCAGGCGTTTGTGATCTCAGACACTGAGAGCTGCTCATGGTAAGCTTTCTCAGCGGAGATGACAGGGGCATAGGTGGCCAGAGGGAAGTGGATACGGGGATATGGCACCAAGTTGGTCTGGAACTCTGTCAGATCAACATTGAGGGCACCATCGAAACGAAGGGAAGCAGTGATGGAGGACACGATCTGACTGATCAACCTGTTCAGGTTGGTGTAAGAAGGACGCTCGATATCGAGGTTCCTACGGCAGATATCGTAGATGGCCTCGTTATCTACCATGAAGGCACAGTCAGAGTGCTCCAGGGTGGTGTGGGTGGTCAGGATGGAGTTGTAGGGCTCCACCACAGCGGTGGACACCTGGGGAGCTGGGTAGACCGAGAACTCCAGCTTGGACTTCTTGCCGTAGTCGACAGACAGACGCTCCATCAGCAGGGAGGTGAAACCAGAGCCGGTGCCACCTCCGAAGCTGTGGAAGACCAGGAAGCCCTGAAGGCCAGTGCACTGGTCAGCCTGGGGACAGAGAGGGAGAGACAACCATCACATGAGATACAGTTATGTCGATTCATTTGATGTTCTGGAGCTTCTCTTGAGATTACTCACCAGTTTGCGGATCCTGTCCAACACCAGGTCGATGATCTCTTTGCCGATAGTGTAGTGTCCACGGGCGTAGTTGTTGGCAGCATCCTCCTTACCAGTGATCAGCTGCTCAGGGTGGAAAAGCTGGCGGTAGGTCCCAGAGCGCACCTCATCTAAGGAGACAGGAAGAATGAAGTTGTGGTTTAGATTTATCAGATATTTTACTTTAGTGTTCAGCTAGAGGTGATTACACCTACCGATGACAGTGGGCTCCAGGTCCACAAAAACAGCCCTGGGGACGTGCTTTCCAGCTCCAGTCTCACTGAAGAAGGTGTTGAAGGAATCATCTCCTCCTCCGATGGTCTTGTCACTGGGCATCTGTCCGTCCGGCTGGATCCCATGTTCCAGGCAGTAAAGCTCCCAGCAGGCATTGCCAATCTGGACACCGGCCTGACCGACGTGGATGGAGATACACTCACGCTGTGGAAAGCAGACACAGACAGTTTGTGACATTCAACACAACATTTAAATCTACATTTAAGAAAATACTACCAATGTCAAAGACCCCTCTTGAGAATAAGAATAAACTGTTTTCAGCTTAAAAGTTTCATGTATGTTTTGTACTACTTAGACAGTGAAGTAGCTCATATTACCTGTAAATGTAGTTTAAGAAGTACGTGTTGCAGTATAAGTGAACTACTGATGGAAAAAAACAGCGTTTATACTACAGTCACTTCTAATGTCTGCCAAGAGTTGTCACTGCGATTACTGTAACAGTTGACTGCGGTCAAGCCAGCTGTCTCATTTTCACTTATTGCTGACTTTATGGCAAATACTTTGAGACAACTAGGAAAGTCAGCGCTTTGGCGAGCTTACTGCTGCTTGTGGAAAATAAAACGTGGGTATTAAATGTATTAAGTTTTTTAAAAATATGAAGCTATTGAGCTGTAATGCTCATATTTACATTATGAAGTGTATTACAAAAGAAATACAAGACACCTCTCATTATCGCATTTTAACAGTTCTCATTTTTAATGCATCTCATAATGTAAACATGAGCATTATCCTCCCAGATCATGTGACCTATTGGTTTAAAATCAGTGCAGGATCATGCTTGTTTTATGAGACACCTTTTTTTTTTAATATAAAAAATCTAACACTCTTCATATTTTTAAAAACAGACTTTTAATACAATTAATACCCACGTTTCATTTTGAAAACCTGGCTCAAAATCAGTGCAGGATCATACTTGTTTTATGACACACCTCTTTCTTTAAAGAGAGAAAAAAAAAATCTAACACTCGTATTTTTAAAAATAGACTTTTAATACATTTAATACCCACGTTTTATTTTGAAAACCGTGACTTTCCTCACGCTGCAGTAAGCTACCATACAGTCGGCAATAAGGGCGCACCTGAAATGTTACTGCGCTTAAAAACGAGACAAGGCCGGCTTTACCGTAGTACACACAAAAAAGGCGCACTCCAAAAACAGGGGCGGTTTGGTTAGCTTAGTAACGGATGGCGGGCTTCACACACTGGTTCATTTATTTTAAAACAGGCGAATCTAAAGTTGATGTCAGATGCTTTAAACACCACCCACCTACATTTCACAGGCGGACCTGCTGTTTAAACGCAACGGTTAGCGCTTCCCTCCTGAATTTAGCTTTAGCAACGTTAGCTACAGCTAAGGTTCGGCGACTAACGGTAGCTGGCGCTCGGAAGATTTGAACTTAAACCGACAATTAACGTTAGTTAATTAGCGCGGTTTGTTCTAGCCCGGTTAAATAAAAAGATTTAACCGTCTCTTCTACTTCATACTCACCATGTTTCGCGATTATGTGGCTAAAACTGTTCAAAATGAGGATGCGTTAGATCGCTGAGCCGTTTTCAAGATGCGCTAACGGTTAACCGGGGCGGGGCTTTTATACTCGATTTAAAGCAGGGGGGGTGAAGAGCGGGTAAGTCTGATTGGTCGAGAGGCGCACGAGCTCGTTTCCTATTGGTTAAACAAAATAAACGGCACATATATATGGCTCGTCGTTAGTGCGCAGGTGTAATGTCATGTTATGTTACAGTGACAGTTAGTCTGTCTTTTACATATATTATAAAATATATTTTATATATTTATTTTTTACATTTATATTATATTTTTATATATTATAAAAATATTATTTATATTATAAAAATATATGTTATATATTATTTTTATTATTTATATTATAATAATATTATATATATATAATATATTATATATATATATATATATATATATTATATATATATATATATATATATAAATAAAGGCAGAGCTGAAGTCACAGTCAAAAAACAGCATATGATAAGCAAAATATAACACATGAATATGAATAAACAAGGACAAAATATGATTAACAGTACTCCCAGGGCTGTTTCTAGTTGTTTAGGGGCCCTATGCGAGATGCTATTTGGGGCCCCTTTTTTGTCAGATTCCTCTTTACAGATAATTAAAAAAAAAAAAAAAACATATACGTTTTTTACAAGTTATAAACAAAACTAAGCGTTGACTGTTTGTGGGGTAATCAAGTCAAAATCATCTTTGGGTTGTCACGTCATGCCGTGAGTGAGGTCTGCCAGCATATAGTATGACTATTGCATCATGACTGAGTCCGTTTTGATGTGCAAACAATAAAAACTAGTAACGATAATACTGTTGTTCAGATTAGATTAGATTAGATTTACTTTATTCATCCCACCATGGGGAAATGTACTTGTTATAGCAGCAGAGGAAAGTGTAGCATACACGACAGAATTTAAAAAAAAAAAGTAGAAAAGGCAAAAAAAACACAATAAACAGACAAAAAGAAACACAATAAAAACATGAAGTATACAATAGAAAGATAAAAAACAAAAATAAATAAAAAGCACTACCCCCACAAGATAAAATAAAAAAAATACACATAAAATCAACACTAGGTAGGAAACATTTACATGTAACACGGCAAATGACTAAGTTTTGATGCCATGATACAATTATTAATGGTGCCTACCATTATTCTCTTCACTTCAGTGAAGTGTCATTCATCCCGTCATACCTGCTGGCAGACGTCAGCTCAAAGATGATTTTGACTTGATTTTAACCTTTAAGCATAGAAGTGTTTCACACAACAGGTGAGTTGTTTTTCCTGGCTACAGATAAAGACAGCTGCTTTTAATTCTCCCAAAATATATTGAGGCTGAACTTGCAGGTTGCATCCGCACAGTCCGCATACAGCAAGAAACGGCTCCGACAAGACCAGCTTTGTTTCCCTGTACAAAGGTTTATCTGTTATAAGAATATACCCGTTGCTCACTTAAGATGTTAAATTATGTTTACTGTATTCTGTTCCTGTACAGTTAGTTTATTCTTTGTGACATTTGTGATTTTTCCATTACTGTTTTAACATCTTTGAAATATAAAACAAATATGGTATGATCACCTAAATCTATGATTTTATAAAAACACAAAAGTACATTTTATTATATTTTGGAATAAGTCAAAGTCTAGTTTTGTAAGTTCCCACCTCTGTCGTCATACCGCGGTCACACTCTTTATGGATAACCCCAAGTGGGTACAATAAAAATGTACACACACAGAAAAACAAATCAAGAATCATATGAAACACATCAAAAAATTGAAAACAATTTATTTTAAAATCACAAAATGTTAGAAAATGGACAGATAACTGAAGCAGTGTACCAATGGAATCCCCAAAAAGAAAAATAACTGTCTGTCTGATACATCAGAAGTACAATTAAATACACACAGCAAATACAAATAAGTGAGTTAAATCATTTAAACGGATTAGAAAAGTTTAATTGCATTACATCCAATAAAGCGAAATACAGAATTTACATTACTCTACATTTTTCTTCAGGTGCTCTTCTTTGCCATGCTGCGTCATAACTGTAATCGTTTATTCATCAAAACACACTTACAAAAAGGAAAAGCCCCAAATAGACAACATCCTGCAGCTTCTTCAAAGTAAAAGCACTTGATTTAATCTTTGAAATTTTCAGGTGGTTTTATGCATTTCACTTCAAAATCACATCACCTGAGACAACTGGACGACTTTTACTGTGAAGCAGCTGCAGGAGCTGTTGGACTGACCACTGTGGGCTGAATGTGTTTGATTAAAAAAAAAAGGAGCTTCATCACAGTTTTGAGAAAACAGTGAGGGTCATATCTGTTAGAAGAACAGCAAATTTAGGAAAGGGGGACAAGAAAACAAAATGCTCGTACGTAGGGGATAATACGGCCTATGCACTTTATAAAACACACCTCTGATTCCTATATAAAGTGAGGCAGATGAAATATAACATGTTTGAGAAAACAGTGCTGCAGTAAATAATAAATCAGAGGGTTAAATTTAAAAAGGACCTTTTCTAGTTGGTGGATCTAACTCACCTATTTATCCGTGTATTTAATTATACCTTTGATTCACAGGAATCCCATTGGTGAAGTTTGTCGTCGTCGTCGGGAACCTCCGTTGTGCAGTCATGAGATTGTTTTACAAAAAAAACAAAACACAAAAACAAAACGCCATTCACACATTTCCAAATCGTTCAGCACGCTTCATTTTCTTTGCCTGTAAGAAAAAAAAAAGAGAAAGTGTCGACGTTATTACACTTCAGTCACTCTGCTCTTCTTATATCACCGATCATCGTCGACGAATACGCACCTCGACGTCAGCTGCTCCTGCAGAACCTGCACTCGTTAAGGCCCCGAACCTCTCCTTCCTCTTTTTCAGCTTTTCATCCTCCTCAATCTGGAAAAAAACAAAACAGAAATCGATTTAACGGTAAACGTAGACACCAACATCCAAACAAAAACCTTAATGATCGTAGTTACACTGTGAACGTCTGCGTGTGCTCACTCACCTTTTGTGAAACGGATGAAACGTTCATGCCAAATCGTTCTGCTCTTTTCTTCAGCTGATCGACGTTCACCTTTCACGAGACACGAAAACATGCCTGTTAACTTCGTCTCATTAAGCCGGAGGAAGAACGTGTCAACTCAAAGATTTTTAACACTTACGGCAGCTTTACTGTTTGCAACAGCACCTGTTTGTGGACAGAGGAATGAAAATGTGAGGTGAGAAGCAGAAAACAGTCAGACATTTAACAATAAACTAAAAATGATTTATGAGCTTGTTGCTTTACAGTGTAAGAACATCAGACTAGTGTTTGCTACTGGATGCTGGATATTAAAATAAGGCTGAAGGCTCCATCTTCAACATTAGGTCCAGGTATTGGCACTCAAATAATATAATGTATTTCTTCTACTACCACATAATCCAATGACTATGACAGAATAACATGAGAAACATAATTTCCAGAGCGTTGTGTTTAACATCAAACTTCATTTAAAAGATCTCAAACTGAGCTGATGTGTTTAGGGGAAGTAGTAATTTTAAAAATCACAGGAAACCCTTCAAATCTCTATACAGTCACTTCTGCTGCATCGAGAACACAGAAAGTCAGTTTAGAAAGAGTGAGAGTGACAACAGACCTGGAGCGGGACTGGAAGCATCGGCCGGAGAGCCGAACCTGAAGAAAAAGGAAAATAATCAACGTGGATGGACACACCTTTGTTTCAGGGAGTTTAACCTCGGTGAGCATCGTGTCATCTTTAGTCGTATGAATACGGACAAAACTATAAAAATCCTAATCGTAACAAACTGAAAGTATTATCGTGTCTCTCTGGTGAAGCCTTACCTCGCTGCACGTATGGCCTTTTTGCTTTCAGCTGTTGCCGGCAGGTTGAAGCGTTCAGCTCTCTTCTGTAGTCTCTGCTCAACACAAGGTGAGGTTTTTAAATATCAGAACATGCTGCTGGCGTGTGGAGGAGTAAAGAATCTAAAATGTAAAACATACGTACTTCACTGGCAGAAGTTGGAGGAGTTATTTTCACCACCTTCTTTTCAGCAAGCCTGAGCAAGAGAAACACAAGGAACAATAAATAATAAGTAGGGACATTTCTACACCAAACATGATGTCCAATAATACCCAGACAAGATGTACTCGTATTGGACATGACATGGATATCAGCCACATAGCTCGGACTGTAACACGAGTCGTTTCCTGAGTGAGTGTCACAGCTATCCAGGTCCCTTTAAAGTAACTTAACTTACGGGTTTTTGCTGCATAGGACAAAGTCTTAAACAAATTCTAGGGGAAACAGTTTTGCACATTGCAACTTACGTCTCGTCCTCAGCAGATTCAGAATCCTTGTCGACTTTTACATTATTGGCACTTTCAACCTTAGTGAAGTCCTGAAAGGAAAACGGAAACATTATTAGTGCTTTTAATAAAAATAAAAAAAAGGTCTGATGAGGTCAAAGAGCTCGTATCATGAAATATGTCACGTTACCTCTGTATCCTCTGCCAGCACGTCGTCTACATCCACATCTTCCTCTGTTGTTTGGATCAAGGGATAAAAAGAAAAAACAATTCAAATCCATGTTCTGATTTCTCTGATTATTATTAAGTGATGTGCAGAGTGTTTGGCCTCACCGTGCTCCTCCAGATAGGCTTGCAGTCGGGCGATGAGCTCTCCTTTGTTCCCCTTGGTGTCCAGACCTCGGGCCTCACACTCCTGCCTCAGTTCAGCAAGCTACAACAAAACAACAACTCTGCAAGTTAATACTTTTCATCTGTGACATTTGTAGACCAGCAGTAGTCCAGAATATAAAAGCCAAGGCAACTTTTGAGAAAGCAACGATGTGATTAAGCCTTTCAAATGTTTGTTTTTTTTAAAAACATTGCTCTGAGCTCGATCTGCATGGAGAGATCACCAGATGAGAAAAATAAATATTTGTGTTGTCAGCGAAGACACCAGCTGACAAAACAATAACACCACAGGGGCACAACAAGTTGACGTTAAATCACGATCCTTAAATAATAGAACAACATGTGCAAGTACAGATAATTTGTTGAGACAGATATATGGAATACAAATTAACAACAGTAAGGTGTTTAGAGTCTGTTAAACGATGTTTGCAATATTTGACCAGCTCTGGAACTCTTTACCCCGTCATGAGGGACATCAACTCACAGTTCTGTTTAAAATCGCCTTTTCCATCTGATTCAGCTGCATTGTTCCTGTTTTAACCTGTTTCTAATGTTGTATTCTTGTAATTTGATATATTTTATGGTTCTTTTTGTTTGTTTCTGTCATTTGCTGTCTACTCTCAGTTACTGTAAGGTGACAGAAAGGCGCCTATGAAATAAAATGTATTATCAGAATCAGAAATACTTTATTAATCCCTGCAGGGAAACTGTTTTTGTTACAGCAGCTCCCAAACGGTAAGTGAGACAGTAAGAAAATAAAACTTTAACAGTATACACCTATACATATCCTATTTTAACACTATATACACGCACAGGTATAAATAACTGTTAAATAAAACTAGTGAACTATGCAATATGTAAATCTAAAATCTTATAAAGTATTTAGACTGTACAGAGAATCGACTGATTGTTAAAGTGCAGGATGCATGTGAGGAAGATTTCACTTGTATTGCACAAACCAGTTCAATAGCTACTGGACTGGGAAAAAAATACTATTATTATTATTATTATTATTATTATGATTATTATCAACAACAACTATTATTATTATTAATTATTATTATTATTATTATCATCAACTATTATTATTTTTGTATTATTATTATTTATTATCATCATCAACAACATAATAATTTTTTTAAAATTTATTATTATATATTATTAGTAGTAGTAGTATATAGGCTTTAAAAATTAACTGACATTAAATAAAAGTGTTTTAAAGTTGCTGATAACGTGTGTGAGCATTCTGAGTCAAACGCAGATTAATTATAAAGTTTAGTAAACTCTGCTGTTTTATTTTAGCACTAAATGATTATTATATTATTGTGTTATTATTATAATTATATTTAATTATAAGTTTAGTAAATTCTGCTGTTTTATTTTAGCACTAAATGACGCGGCAGTTCATCACGCAGCTCAAAACAGAATTATAGTTTACATTAATTGAGAGTTGGTGTTTTTAACTCGACGTTAAACATTATATATTATATTATGTTTTAATTTCACGCTCCGTGTTTAACTCCTCCCGGTGCGTTAGCCGCCGTTAGCTCCGTGAACACATGCCGGTTGTTCGGACCGGAGACATTTTGTGCCTCGCCGCTTCAGTTAACCGTTAACCCGCGCGCTGGTGACGTGACTAACGACCGTTACAGCCCGGCGTTACCGTGTAACGTCACCTACCGAGCGGGAAAGAATATGAAAACAAAAAAACGAACACACCAACCTTCAGCTTCTGCAGCCTGATCACCTCGGCCCTTTTCTTGTTGATGTAGGCCAGAGACGGTTAATAAAGGAGACGCCTCCGGTCACGAAGTCTCGCGAGATTTGTGTCACAAACCGTTTCTCTTTTGTCGGCGCTCAATCGTTGTTGGTTTTTTCACCAAAAACAGAAATGAAACAAAATAAATTTTTATCATTCGTCCTGGTGAAACACGACTGTTTATGTCCATCGACGAGACGTTCAGAAACGGGATTTGGAGATCACGGACGAGAAGGCGTTACCTCCGTCTAATAGAGTACTTTGGTGGCGCTTCGTCCAATCAGATTGCAAGCGGCTCTAATACTCGGCGTGACGTCGTTATTCAAGCCGCCTGCTGGACAGGCTGAGCGAACTGCAGCGCCATATTATTATTATTATTATTATTATTAATTATTATTATTATGATTATTATTATTATTATTAATAACAATATATTATTACTTAATTAATCATTATTAGTAATAAAAAATAATAAAAATAAAATAATAATAAATAGTAGATGATTATAACAAATATAAAATGATAATAAGATAACATATTTGTAATAATTATTATTATTAATTATTATTATTATTATTAATAATAATAATAATAATAATAATAATAATAATAATAATAATAATAATACATTTTATTTCATAGGCGCCTTTCTGTCACCCAAGGACACCTTACAATAAATGAGAGTAGACAGCAAATATCAAATCTACGACGTAGTATTAGGGCCACGTTTAAATAAATTTAAAAAATTGGAATTAATTACGAGATTAAAGTCGTTATTAAATATGGCGAGTAATTAATTCTAGCCATATTTATGACAGTAATAATATGTGTAGTGGACGAGATTTCAGATTTTTTCCTTTTGTCGCTCTTCTGAGGAGCAGGAGCAGGAGGAGGAGGAGGGGCAAGAGGAGGAGGGACAAGAGGAGGAGGAGGAGGAGGAGGCAAAATGAAGCCAGCAAGATGCTCCACATCCTCGTTGCTAGGCAACACGGTGCTGAACGTATCTCATGGGGTTGCCATGCTGCAATCAGACGCAAAAGATAGACGAGGGTTTTTATCCAAAAAATGAAAAAACGTGCTTTGTCCTTTACATGTGTATGGAGATATAAATGTGTACAAGCTGCACTGTTTCCTCCTGTTCCAAGTATTTATACCAGCCTAAGCTTAACGTTTTGCTGGCTGCAGCTTCATGCAGATGAGCCATGTGATGTGATAATATTCAAATCACAAAAAAAACGCTCAAGCAAGCTGGCATTTGGTGTCACGCCTGGACAAGTCGAAGGTTCGTCACTGGGCTGACTCATTTATGCTCATGCGCATTTAACAGCTCACCTGGTCGAGTGTGCACCCCATGTTCCACAGCTGTAGTCCTGACCTCAGGGGCAGTGGTTTGACTCCAACCCACGGCCCTTTGTGGCATGTCAGACCCCCTCAAACTCTGTCTTCAGCTGCGACTATCAAAAAATAAAAATCACACAAAAAGAATCCAAAAAATATAGAATTGAATGTTGTTTGTTCTACTCTCTGCATGCATCTCATCATCATTATTTTAATGCAGCAGTCTTTCCACTGTAACTGTACTGACATGTTTTACAGTATGCTTACATTGCTTTCCTGTTAGGGCTCTGTACTTAATGCATGTCGAGGCCTGAGCTGAGTTAAAGGGGTTTGTGTGTTAGCGACAGATGAAACAGGTCTGAGAAGGATTTGCTCTGAATGCTGACATTGTTTTTTAAAAAAAAGAGGTTTAAAGAGTGTCAGAGTTTGGCATATGATATATTACGGAGACTTTATGGTTCTCGAGGGGTGGAAGGACAAAGCCGGATGAATTTAGGGAGTCACAAGTGCTTCAGTAATCCTCGTTAACGCTGCATTCCTCACTGCAGACTGTGTGACCCCGATGACATGAACGCCCCGGTTACATGTTCAGATCTTGTCACATCAACATATTAAAGTTCATTTCATGATTACAAATAAGAGACGCTTTATTAGAGGTTCCTGAGGCGTGAATCAGATGAATTAATCGCCAGCGACGTGAATTTCAGAGTAAATCCGCACATAATTAGGAATAATTAGAGGTGCAGCCCAAAATGGGTCAGCTGATGTTAGCGGAGATTTATGTGACTGTTCATATTGTTGCTTGGAAGCACATGCTTTGTGGAATTGGCACTGAAACCCCCCCCCAACAAAAGTCATGATCATGTAACCCTCCTGATCCACACAGGATCCCTGTTGTATTGCTCTGAGCCGATTAAATTAACACATTTTTTGTTGGGTTTTTATTTTTATTAACAGAAGCTCTGAAACATCGCCAAACCAGCACGAGAGAAATATAATAACACAAACTTTACTTTATCGCTGATACAAAGCCTCTTTACAGAAACATAAACATACAAAAGTCACAATATTATGCAGAAAAATGCCACAATATTATGTGTTACATGTGCATAAGGCTGAATGAATGGAGCCTGGTTGCTTAAACAAGTCATCTGTAACGACACCCACCTGTCAATCAAATCAAATCCTGCATAACTTTAAGCCTTAATATAACCTGAACAGGTGAGTTGTATATAAATTCACTCTCAGTACAGTTGTCATGAACGGGGAAATTAGCTACAGAGACCAAAACTGTTTTTTGTACCAGGCTGTAAACATGTTTATTTCTGCTGTCTAACATGGGGACTTATGGAGACTGACTCACTTCTGGAGCCAGCCTCAAGTGGACGTTTGAGGAACTGCAGCTTGGTTTTAGTTCTGTCATTTTCTGACGACATCCCATCAAGTAAATGTACAGTAACGTCAGTTTGAGACAAATATGGTGCAGTTGTATAATTAAGAGCGTGGGCGCTTTGATTGACAGGTGGGTGCCTTTACACGTGGCTAGTTTGAGCAAACAGGCGTCATTCGGCCCAACTCCACAGATGATTCACGTCTTTGCCAGTTTTTAGATTAGTCAGGAGGCAGAAACCGTAGGACTGCCAAGACGGCAGCGGCCAAAACCAAAAATAAGCTTCAAAACGGCTTTTCAGAAACCTGTGGGTGACGTCACACGTTCTTTATACTGTCCTCTAGCACCATGGTCTCGTTTCTCTGTGTATCTGGATGAGATGACTTGACTTTGGTCTCAAACACGTCTGACAAATGATTTGTAACATCCTTCCAGGAGTTTTGGATCTTTAGACAGAGAGACATTCAGAACAAACATCTAGAATATCAGCTGACATGACTCTTATTATCCATTCATAACCCTCAACCTATGTTTTTATGTGCTATGTGCTTTCAACACAAACACACAAGCGTCAGTCCATCAATGAAAGCACATTTTTATGTTTTCACTGGTGAAGATAAGATAGATTATAAACACATTTTATTCTACAGTATTCTCCTCTCAGAGATGTGGATCTGTAACTATAGTAACTATATTTCTATGTGCAGTACAAACTTATCTCCACTTGTCTGATTTCTTCACATTTGAGCGTGCCTCATGATCCACTCATGTAACTTTCATCGCTGCATTTCTGACGTGATTATGTGGCGATTTCTCTACTGTATGTACGACTGTAATCCCCAGGACGTGCTCATTTACTGTAAATACACGAAATCAAGTCCAGGTCGCCCCCAAATCTGATTGGTCATTGGGTCAATGTGCAGGTCTTCATGAAGAAAGGAGGCGTTTCTTCTCCAATGTGAGGTCAAACAGAGAGTTTATAAAGCCTCTTCTCTGTCGCCTGGTGCTCACAAAAGGGATTTGTCACAGAGAAGAGGTGGACTGACAATGCGGACGTCTGTTGGGCTGTTGGTGTTGCTGGCTGTGGCTTCACACACCGTGGCAAGTGAGTACAGAGAACTGGATGTCAGGTAGAGGGGTTCATTTTCACACAATAACACAAGAAAAATGTGTCAGAGTGAGATTTAGAGAGTCAAACAAACTAACTTAAAGATGGAAAACATCAATGATAAAGCAAAGTAGCAATACTGCAATATAAAAGTAACCATCATTCAATCAAAACATCATGTATGTACTCATAATTCAGAACCGTGATATTTTTATATATTATATTATCGGATTTCACTGTTGCAGTTGGTCTTTATCTTAAAATCTTCATCTGTAGCGTAAAGTAACTTGTAACTAAAGCTGTCAAATGAATGTAGTGGAGTACAGAGTACAATAGTGTCGTATAAATATAGAAATATTCACAAAAAGTTCTTCAAATCAGTTTCAGCTTGTAGTAAAACACAGAGTCAGTGGTGTAATAAAACGTGTTGGACAATCAAAACAGCATTAAGAGAGTTATAACTAAATAAATAATAAATAAAATAGAATTAAAAAAACATGTGAAAGGGTAAATGTACTCGGTTACTTCTTTCTAAAAACATAAACAGACCACCCAAAGCTACATAATGTTACAGGAGCTCAGGAGGTCGAGCGGGTCGTCCACTGATCAGGTGATCCGCTGGTTTGATCCCCGGCTCAGCCTCAAATTGCTCCTGATGGCTGCAACTTTCACCACTGTGAATGTGTGGCAATGATTAGCTCCCAAACTTGAACTGCCGTGCATGGCAGCCAATGAGTGCCAGTCCAGTTACCATGTTAGTGGTACTTTCTGATGAAGTACTGAACATGTGTCGGCCGATAAGATCCATGTCTAGACTTTGACCTCTTTACTCGGCCATGCATGAACGTAAGCAACACAGAATGTGACATTTAAAGCAGAGCACCGACTTAAAACTTTATTCACACGCCCACACGTACACAGAAAGAGACTTAAAAATATGAATACATCCTTCAGCATCCTGGGAAATACAGACGTCTTTACACTTCAGTAATCACTGATATAAAACAAAATTCACAATCACATTGAAAAGTCTGATTCAGCTGATTGTTTGCTTTGTTGTGTGTTGTCATATTTAATCCAAATTCAGCCCTGTGATGTTAATCTGAACTCTCAGCTGAGCGTCACATGATGGGAACTTCACAACAACTCAACAACTCTGTTGTCTCCGATAAAGACCTCCATGTTTTCTGTTTTATTTTTTGATATTTCAGAGCCTAAAAATCGTTTCACTCGCTATCCATCATGGAACACTAAGATGTACCCAATCTGGAAAGATGGTGACCCGCGATACAAAGAGTCCTGGAAAGGTACAGCATTCACAGATTACGATTTTCAAATGCTCAAACTTCATTTTCTGAGGTATTTTGTCAGATGGCAAGAAATTAGTGGAAAGAGAGTTTGTATTAATATGCAGCAAAGGTCTCTGGGGACATCATTGGTCTTGTTTAGGCCACCAGGGAGCCCCTATACTTCTTGAATCATTCAATCAAAGGATCATTAAACATATTTAAAGGACCTACCGACATGTACATTTTGCGTCCATTGCTCAGTGTTTTCCCGTCTTCTTCGTCCAGGTGGAAAAGTGACTTTCAATGTCGGAAATGATTCACCAACTCTGACCGGAGCCAAAGTTACCTTCACCATCGACTTGGAGTTCCCACACAACCAAAAGGTGCAGCCCAATGGAGATGTTGTTTGGGCTGAAGACTGCATAGTCAATGGTAACACACCCTGCACAACACAGACTTATAATACTGTATTTTGGCCATCTCATGGTCGGGATGACAATGCCCATCAACCAGTTCAACAACTGTTGGATGGATTGCCATGAAATTTGATGCAGACATTCATGGCTCCTAGAGGATGAAACCTTAGGATTTTGGTCATCCTCTGACTTTTCCTCTAGCACCACCATGAGGTTAATATTTGTGCTATTAAATGAAATATCTCAACAACTACTGAATGAATTGAAATAAAGTCTGTGGACTTTATTTGTTTGATCCGTGTACCCTGGGCAGCTCCTTGCTGCTGGAGTCTTTGGTGCACGATGGGCTCAACAGTCATAACGCTCTTTCTTCTGTTCCAGGAACAAAGTATTACAAGTCTGAGCCAGTTTATCCGACTGAGAACACAGACTGGGAGGCTGTTTTCCCCGATGGGACACCAGTTAAGAAGGACAAGAGGCCAAACTATGTGTTTGTCTGGAAGGCTTGGGGTGAGTGGAGCTGTCGTCTTATATCCAACGCCTCTGAATTATGTCTTTACTGAAGGTCACAGAGTTTCTTGTGGCACATACCATGACCTAAGATATGACCCGGTTGGATTATGTATGAACCTCATCATATGATTAGATTATGTCACTTCATTTGCCCTGCACATAAAGCAAAGAATCCATGACTGCTCTGGGATTCAGACCTTGCATGTCTTGAGAGACGAGGCTTCAACATCCAACATAAAATATCCAAAAATGTTGAACATATGACCTCACCAGGCTCTTGGTGCTCATTTGGCAGGTCAGTACTGGCAGGTGGCAGACGACTCTTCCTCCTCCCTCACCATCAGTACAGATGACATCCCACTGGGCTCCTACACCATGGACATCGTGATCTACCACTACCGGAGCAGGGAGAAGTTCATTCCTCTCGGATATGCCTCCACTCAGTTCTCCATCACTGGTGAGTTAGGGACAATGTAAATCATTATGCGTAGGGAGTTTGAAATCCTGTTGTTGCTACACTGACTTGTAATCAGGTGAACGGTGTCTCTGTCATTTGTCGTCTGTTCTCACACATTGTAACTTTGGGCTCCGAATCAGGAGAAGTACGTAACACTTTACGGCACTAAGTTATTAGTCCATAATTTAAACATCTATATGTCCTCTGTAGATCAAATCCCCTTCGCCGTCTCCTTGGACCAAGTCAACGACATTGTGGCCGGAGACATGCGCTTCGTCCAGAACAGAGCGATCGCATTCACCGTCACCCTCCATGACCCGAGCGAGTATCTCAGCAATGCAGACATCACCTTCAACTGGGACTTTGGGGATGAAAGTGGAGCCCTCATATCCAGAGAGCTGACTGTCACTCACACCTACATCAACTCTGGTGTGTTCAAGCCTAAGGTGGTGATTCAGGCGGTCATCCCGGATAAGGCCTGCGACCCACCGGTTGATAACCCAACCAAGGCCCCTGGTCCACCTGCAGATCAGGGGACCACAGGTAAGGAACAGATCCAGCACTTACGACCTGTAAAACCACAACAATATCAAACATGTTGATCACTTTGTTTTAGACTTATGGACAGATCCAGGCTAGCGGTTTCCCAATGTTTACAGTTTATGCTATGCTAAGCTAACTGGTTGCTGACTGTAGCTTCAGATAAACCTACCATGACGTCAACCACTGGCTTGGGGTCAACTGTTTTAAAGCCTGAGTCTGGTATTATGGATGTTGCAATCTTGGTTTTCTGACTTGTTTTTAGCTTTGTTGCACCCGTTAGCACTGCCCCTGCTGGCCATTAGAAAGAATGCAGGTTTAAGACACTTCCACATTGGCTTTAATTTTCATTCCCGGAAGGTCTAACCACTAATATGTAGATGTAGATTAAAGATGTAATAATATTTACGATATTCTGCACCCATGTACCTCGTCCTATTGGAGCACTCATCCAACTCAACAATTTCCCTGTGTGTAGTGAAAGCTCCTGCACTGGCGTCTGCTGTCCCCTTACTTGTTTTCACCAAGTCAACTGGTCTGAACATCAACATGGTTCCTTCGGACACAGAGGAAGACAACACTGAGGACGAGGCCTCAACTGCCTCCACCACTCAGTCTCCACAGGAAACACCCTCAGTGGCCAAGACTCCATCCCTCATCAATCATATCATGCCAGCTCAGACCGGGCTCACAACAGGTAGAGTATAAGATCACTTCCCCACCAGAGATAGTATTGTGCTGAGTAACAATGCTGAGTTTATACCAGACTGCCAGATGAACCCGATAGGAGCATCAGATTTCCTAAAATGTAAATGTGATGTAAATGTGAGAAGTTCTGCCATTGTCTGAAACACGCAGAGCGACATGACTTCCATTGCTCTATTGTGCTTCATCGTTTGAATTTGGATTTGCATTTGAGTCGTCCGCTCAGTTTTTTTACCAAGTGATAACATGTCAAAGCAGGAAAACTTAAAGCTCAAGTAAAAATGTATCAACAACTTTTGGTCGACTCGATATTTATTGAAAGGCTGTTCCACAGTAGGGCAGTAGGGTTTTTGAAGATCTCGTCTTATCTCGGAATTGACTGCATTTTTACTTGGTCTTTTCTCGGTCCTGGACAAAGAGGACTCAGGGTTTTATATCAAGTCAGGTCAAGACCGCAACACTTCAGACGGAACGGAAAGTTTTACTTTCTGGCGTATGGATGTTGACATGTTGCGGCTGAGAAACAGTTCAAAATGCTGTTCAACAGTCTGCAGTTACAGAGCAAGCAACTGCATGACATAGAAAACGAGGTTTAACCACAAGACCACGAACCAACAGCTGCAAAGTTGCTTCAGTAAACTCAGTATTTTATGAAGCAGGTCACTAAAAAAAGAAATGAATATGAACTAGTTAAGTTTTTCCATGTCATAATATTTCATATCTTTATGATTGCCTTGTTCTTGATACACTCTGGTCTTGGTCTTGGTTTAGCTGGTCTTGACTACAACGCTGCCTTCAGTAAATCCAGAATATTGTTGTTGTTTCTGTGCATTAACTCTCTGCTGCTCTTTATTGTTGTCAGGTGGAAAGCGAACACCGACAGGCCGAGCTGCAGCACTCGTAGTTGCTAAGAGAGACGCTAACGATAAACCCTCCGATGACGACTGTTTCATATATCGGTACGGCTCCTACTGCGCTGGCATTGAAGTGTTTGGTGAGTTATTGTTCATCAATGCTACGTCCATCAAAATGAAAACATTTGAGATGATTGTCCTGATGACCGTCCGCCCTTCTTGTCTTTGTTTTCAGAGGGCATTGAGAAAGTAGAGATCGTACAAATGGACAACACCATGATGGCGACATCTGATATGGACAAAAATGCTTTGGATATCACTGTTACCTGCCAGGGAAGGTAAATGCTCCTGCACTTTATCAAACAATACAAAGATTTTGTTTCTTTGTAGTTTTTTTTTTGTTGATGGTTGGTTTTCTTTCTCCAGCCTTCCCAAAGAGGTGTGCAGTGTGATTCTGGACGCAGAGTGCTTAAAGCCAATTCACACGGCATGCAACATGGTGGAGCCCTCCAAGGAGTGCCAGCTGGTGTTACGTCACTTCTTCAATGACTCCGGTGTCTACTGCATCAACGTGTCAATGGCCAATGACGTCAGTTTAGCCGCCACCAGTGCCAAAGTCAACGTAGACATGGGTATGCTACATAACCACCATACAGCAGTCCACAGATTTGTATGTTTGGCTCAATAGTAAAGTACATTTCTACTTTTCCTGCTTACTCAATGTGATCTTTGTTTCAGGTCCAGGTCTGTCCTCTCATGGTACTATCGTCATAGTGCTGGGTGTCCTGGTACTCGCTCTAGCAGTAGGAATAGTGGCATATACTTACAAGTAAGACTTTCCTTGTGTTTGTTTTTTACTAATCATACTCAGTCTCTTTTATTTGCTTTAAAGGAAAGGTTTGGTGATATTCTAATAGTTGGCAATTCCCATGAAAAGAGCCAAACCAACAATGCCCTTGTGGTGGTTCTGTTCGCCACCATCTTGGCAGTCCTGCCTTTGCCGCCTGCTGGCTCATCTAAAAATAGGCAAAGGCGTGGAGCGTGGGTGGAGTTGAGACAGGCCGAATGAAGCCTGGTTGCTCAAACAAGCCACCTGTAATGGCACCCACCTGTCAATCGAAGCGACCACACTGTTCATGATGCAAATCACTGCACTGACACAGCTACCTGGCCAGCACTATAATAATGTGGCTCCAAGACTGATGTTTAAATATGCAGCTGTTAACAAGTTTTTAAGTTATTGACTTAAAAGGTGATAATATGTCAGTGCTGTGTTCAGAGCTCATTACACTGCCCCCAAAGTGTGACATGTTTTATGTCTTCTGTAGGAATGAATGGGCTTGACTTGAGAGCTAGAAATAGAGTCATAAAGTATTGAGTGTCACAGTTGGTTTCTTTTCATGGGATTTTGCGGCGTCTAACAAAAATATAGAACATTACCAACTTTATCTGTAAAGCACATGTAATTTAAACCATCTGTATTTTGGTGTTTTACTCAACAGACGTTTCAAGTCCTACCGCCCACTGAAGGAAGACGTGATTGCGTCTGCAGGCCTGCAGCCAAACCAGCCTCACAGCTGCTCCACAGCCTCGATGTTCTGGAGTCTTCTGAACAGACGTGGAGCCGTGGACAACTGCCCTCTGCTGCAGGAGAGGCCGGTGTGACCCACCATGACCAGCCGTACACAACCAAACCAAACCAAACAACTCATGATTTCCAAGTTTTTATACTTTTTTTTTACGTTTTCTTAATGATAAATTCATTAGTGTTTGTGATATTTTGGATTTTCAATCAGACGAAATACTGGAATTATACTTTAGACATACTCTGATTTTTTTTGTACCTACCTAGCAAAGTTTAGTTGCGCTTTAATCTGAACAAAACTGAATTTGTATGTTGTTTTTTTCCAATAAACTTTGCTTAGAAAAAGTTGTTCAGTCTTGTTTTACTTTGATTTAACTTATGAAATAGTGAAAATAGTGATGCAGATGAGATAATAATAGAAAATAATAGACACTGGACTCACCCATTTGTTATAAAATCAACCAAAAACACAGCTTTTGTTGCCCCAGAAGTAGTAATTATAGTCACACATTGCGTTAAAAATAATCCTCAAATCGTGTCAGAATTCTCAGACCATGATTGTATGCATAGAAAGTTAACATCTTCGTAATTCAGTTGAAACCTTAACATGTAATTTTTCACTAATTAGAGCTATAGTAATAAGTCTCATTGCATAAATTATGGAACTGCAATATGCTAACCAGTCTTAAATTTTTAGAAACTGTATCCACACCTTTGTTTATGTGTTTAATGCTTGCTGCTATAAATCTACAATTTTAGTACATGGGATAACTCAAAATTCAGAAGTGTCCAACCAATATATATTTAGTTTGAATTAAAGACAGGCAAATGAATTCACATGTCACAGGAATTTTATTTAGAACAGAGCCAAACTGGTAATTGACAAGACATTTCTGTTTGGAATGCATTCAAGAACACACTGCAATCAATTATTTCCTGTTTAACTTATGCCTTTGTGTTTAATATTCCTCTCCTTCCTCCTCTCCCTCACCCTCAATGGAGTCGACACCGACCTCCTCGTAATCCTTCTCCAGAGCTGCCATGTCCTCTCTGGCCTCAGAGAACTCTCCCTCCTCCATACCCTCACCTACATACCAGTGAACAAAGGCACGCTTAGCGTACATCAGGTCAAACTTGTGGTCGAGCCGAGCCCAGGCCTCTGCAATAGCAGTGGTGTTGCTCAGCATGCACACGGCCCTCTGGACCTTGGCCAGGTCTCCACCAGGAACCACAGTGGGTGGCTGGTAGTTGATGCCAACCTTGAAACCAGTGGGACACCAGTCCACAAACTGGATGGTGCGTTTGGTTTTGATGGTGGCGATGGCAGCATTGACATCTTTGGGCACCACATCACCACGGAAAAGCAGGCAGCAAGCCATGTATTTGCCGTGGCGAGGGTCACATTTCACCATCTGATTGGCTGGCTCGAAGCAGGCGTTAGTGATCTCAGCCACTGAGAGCTGCTCATGGTAAGCCTTCTCAGCGGAGATGACAGGGGCATAGGTGGCCAGAGGGAAGTGGATACGGGGATATGGCACCAAGTTGGTCTGGAACTCTGTCAGATCAACATTGAGAGCACCATCGAAACGAAGGGAAGCAGTGATGGAGGACACGATCTGACTGATCAACCTGTTCAGGTTGGTGTAAGTAGGACGCTCGATATCGAGGTTCCTACGGCAGATATCGTAGATGGCCTCGTTATCTACCATGAAGGCACAGTCAGAGTGCTCCAGGGTGGTGTGGGTGGTCAGGATGGAGTTGTAGGGCTCCACCACAGCGGTGGACACCTGGGGAGCTGGGTAGATGGAGAACTCCAGCTTGGACTTCTTGCCGTAGTCGACAGACAGACGCTCCATCAGCAGGGAGGTGAAACCAGAGCCGGTGCCACCTCCGAAGCTGTGGAAGACCAGGAAGCCCTGAAGGCCAGTGCACTGGTCAGCCTGGGGACAGAGAGGGAGAGACAACCATCACATGAGATACAGTTATGTCGATTCATTTGATGTTCTGGAGCTTCTCCTGATGTCACGTTACTCACCAGTTTGCGGATCCTGTCCAGCACCAGGTCGATGATCTCTTTGCCGATGGTGTAGTGTCCACGGGCGTAGTTGTTGGCAGCATCCTCCTTACCAGTGATCAGCTGCTCAGGGTGGAAAAGCTGGCGGTAGGTCCCAGTGCGCACCTCATCTAAGGAGACAGACAACATTGAATCCATTGTGGTTCATCAGATATTTTACTTTAATGTTCAGCTAGAGGTGATTACACCTACCGATGACAGTGGGCTCCAGGTCCACAAAAACAGCCCTGGGGACGTGCTTTCCAGCTCCAGTCTCACTGAAGAAGGTGTTGAAGGAATCATCTCCGCCTCCGAGTGTCTTGTCGCTGGGCATCTGTCCGTCCGGCTGGATCCCATGTTCCAGGCAGTAAAGCTCCCAGCAGGCATTGCCAATCTGGACACCGGCCTGACCAACGTGGATGGAAATACACTCGCGCTGTAGAGAGAAAGAACACAGAGGTTAATCACCTATTGCCTCTTTCAAAATCAGCTCTACCACCATAAATCCATCTGCATCTTGGAATCAGCACCCTTCAGTTGCTCCCCCTATCTGGAAGCAACCAGCAGTGCAGCAGGAGGCACCTCCCTGCACCACAATCAGCAGGGGACAGAAATGCCTGACAGCAGCCCCCACCGAGTCAGGATGTCGCTATCGTCTTTCCTCCTCTTTTTTCCCCTCTTCCTTCTCGTCCTCTTGTCTTTTTCATCCCACGCTCTTTTGCAAGCAATGCAAATTCACGTGCACGCGCGTGCACATCAATCTGGAATATTCCCCTTGCTGTTCGTGCCTTGAGGATGCTCAATCACAGCTGATGAAAATCGGAGGGGTGACAAGAAAGATAAATCATCCAACTGGAAACGTGTCATTTTATAATCATAGAAATCTGAATTTAATAAAATGATCTGTTAGGATGAATGCTGCAAATTGTGGATTAAACTAGAAACATGAATAATTAAATAAAAGCTGCAATATAATGTCTCCATCCATCCATCCATCCACCCCCACCCTATCTGCCCCTCCCTGCTTTCAAACAGAGTATGGCATTTGCAAGGTGTCCAATTTTAAACACTCTGACACGTTAAATTTGATTTAAAACACATCAAAAATCTATATTTAAAAAAAAATAAAGCAGCTGTTTGAGGAAGAAAAACCAGATTCATCCTCCTGGTTGTCCCTGAGGGCTGAATCACGCCAGTCAGTGCATTGTTCTCATCTCCACACAATGACACACTGCTGCAAACCAAAAATCTGTGTATCAACACTGAACCACACAGCTCACAGTCATCCTCAAACATGAACACAGGCCATATTAAAATAACATTACGGGTGTGAGACGCGTCAAAACGCGCGTATTTCTCACAAGAGAAGAGGGAAACCCTGAGATTCACTCCACGACGTCGCTTCAACCTTCACTTCTAATTCTCGTTTAAAATAAAACAAAGTCTGTTCCACAAAGATGAGGCAGATCTACTCACCATGTTTAAGATCAAAGAGGAAGAGGAGGAGGAGAAAATGTGAAGAAAAAAGTCTTTTTAAAAACGGTGTTTCTGCGTCGCGTGTTGTACCCAACGGGGTCGATGCAACAACTGCTGAATGGGAGGGCGGCGCTTTCTCATTTATACACGGAGGGCAATGGGATTTGCTTCTGTGCACCGAGGAGGGGGAAAGAAAAAAAAGAGGTTTTTACTACTACCATTCTGTACTGCTGTCTAACACACAATAATCTATATTCTGCATCTGGAATATCACGTCGTTTTATGGTCTTATGTTTGATTTGACGCGATGGCACCGTGTCCTTTCCTTCAGATTTGTCTTCAGAGTCATTTGGAATGAATGAATGCACACAGGAATGTTATTATGCATGCAGAGGAATGAGCACATCTAATGTATGTTTGCTAAAGCTTAGGGCCTTGATGCAATGCAATATTCCATATGTAATCTATATAAGCAGAGATTTGAATGCATATTGAACAGAGTACATACAGACTGACTGTCCTTTGCTTCTTTTTTGGCCTTGAACCTTCATGCAATGTGATTTTCCATATTTAACTGATATAAGCAGAGACTTGAAGGCATATTGAACTAATAAAATACACGCAGAGTAATGAGCACTATGACTGTGTGCACCTAATGAGATAAATATGAGTGGATGGGAAGGATTTTATCTTTTGTATTATGTGACAATAGGACTTCCTTTTTGGGTTTTGAACCTTGATATAATGATTTTTTAATGCACACTGAACTAAAAACAAACACAAAGCACTGAGAAAAGACTGTATGCGTCTAAAAACATCAATATTTTATGTTTGATTTGATTTGATGGGACTTTCTTTGAGCTCATTGAATAAAGGCCCAGTTCAAACAAAGCTCATTTATTATGCATGCAGAGGAATGAGAAAAGACTGCATGCGTCTCTCTATTTAGACACTGCAAATCAATAAATAAATCTGCCTGCTGTGTATCAGCAAACTCCCTCAGTGGAGATCTGTGAGCTCGATGCACCTGACATGCAAAATGGCTGAATGCTTCTGCTGCACAAGATGCTCTCCATCTCCCCTGGAGCTGATATCAGCCGGGTTTTGTCCGTATTGCTGCTGAGGCCTCTGCCACGGTCTCCACCCGGCATGCCAGCTCTCCAGCTCTCCTCCCTCTTTGTCCCAGATTCTCTGCAATGATGTCATTCAGTGGGCCGATCACGTGGCCTCATGTCTGCCTGTCTCTCCCTGTGTGCCTCTGCTGCTCAGGCTCCCTCTCTCTGCTTCCTCTGCTTCTGTCTTGTTTGAGGAACTGAAATTGCCTGAAATGCATTTCATGTGGCATAATGGAGGGCATTCGATATGTGCATTAGCTGCTGCAGTTACAACATTAAATCCACGCCCTTTAAAGCTGTAATGAAGCCTGAGGCACTGTGTTTTCTGCAAGGTCACTGCAAGCCTGGGCAAAAATCCACACTGCGGTATGAAGCCCAGAACTTTGCTTTTTGTCACCACAATGTGAGAGCTCATCATTTATTCAGCAGCGGAGGTGATGTATAATTTACAAACCAGTTTTTTTTTTATTGTGGGTGCTGTACTCAACATGAACTGCAGGGGATGAAAGAGAATGACAGGAAACAGCCATGGCTCCCAGCCAGGACTTCATGAGAGAACATTCTCCACTCGTCCACCTCCTCCCTCCTCCTCCCTTCTCCTCCCTCCTTCTCCTCCCCAGCAGCAGCAGCTGTGAGACTGGGAGGGTCTGAGCAGCTGCTCACCAAGAGGAGAAGAGAGAGGGAGGATGGGAATGCTAGAGAGATGGGAGTGGTCCTTCATGGCATGAAACTGACCGCACTGCATCCTGCAAACAGAGAACATGACACCCGACAGTTACAAAGCATATTCTCCATCTGTGGCTGTTTGAACGCATTGATGCAGGTGCAGTCAGATCAAAGCAGAAAGACATAATCCATATTTACCTTTTCATCCTTATATATTTATTTATGATTCATCAGGCCTTTTTCTTTCAGCTGCTGCCCTCTGGGATGATTCTCAGTTCATATTTTGATGTCACCCGGTGTTTAAAAGACTTATTCAAAAGCATACATACATGTCGAATGCATGCTAGAGCATAGGCGCACAGATAAAACATTGTATCATGCAGGTGGTGGAAACAGAGGAGAAACAGGAGGCTGGAAAGTGAAGGTGAAAGCATGTGCACAGGAAAAGGAAATAACACATTATCAACCGGCAGAACCAAAGATAAAAGAGGCAAATGGGGGAACACAGGAACACGTAAATGACAACAACACACACAGAAACAATGTTTTCAAGCAAAGAAACATGTTGAAATGCAGCATATGTGTGGCATGAAGCTCTGTTTAAACATTTAAAATGACTCATGGTGACTCGGATAGCACGACTGAGGAACAAACCTCTATAACAAGACGTATTAATGTTAATTAAACATGAAGAGGTTATAATTAGCTGATTTAACTGTGATTCAGGTAGCCTGCAGTCACTGTGAACAGCTTCTCCTGACTCTCCATCTCTAAATCTGGGTTATTTTAAGCAGCCCCACATTCAGCGAGGTATCATTTCTTCCTCTGGGACAACTGTTGTCAAAGGGTTTCCTTTGTTTGTTAGCAACCAAGTTGCCAAATCGTCTCTTAGTGTGCCGGCCGGGCCCGCTGAAGAACAATTTATGGCCTTTTTTTTTTCTCATTTAAAGTTGAACTTTAAAGACAGACACCAACAGGGATGGGATGCACATCCACAGGGTTCCCACGCCTTCTTAGATATCAGATTCAAGGAGTTTTCAAGGCCCGGTTTTGTCAAATTCAAGGGCCTAGCACAGCAAAGTTTGAGACACAGATCATTTTTAGGTTTTGAAGCTGTTTAACCTTCATTATTCGACTTTCTCGAGGCAACAATGATGCAACATGCATACAGTGTAGAAGATATCAACTTTAATGTCTATTCTTGTATAAATACAGCACATAAATTCAGGCACTTTCAATGACTCATATCTATTTATGTCTATTTTCAAAATTCCTTGAATTTTTTCCCCCCAGAAATCCACAAATTTTCAAGGATTTCAAGGACCCCGTGGGAATTCGTGCCTTACAGTAACATTACTGTCTCCAGAGACAATGAGCTTTTATCTGAACAACTGCCTTGACGGATTGTGTGAACAAAAGAGCTGACCCACATTAATGCCATGCATTTTGTGCCACAGAGGCCACACCCCGCCATCCTGACATGGCATTTCAGGTTTATTTTTAGTCGTCAAGCTTTATAATAGGAGGACACATGCAGCTGTAGGTGAGAACAAGTGCATTTCCTCGCAGGCACAAGATTTTTTTGGTGGGAAGGCGTCTGAGGCGCCTCACATCCAAACCCCCCAACCCCAACAGAGGCAGCTGCACTGCAGCCCGTTAATGCTGCCATTTAAGCTGGGTCATGTGACCACCAGATAAAGGCGGTCTATGTGGATACTGGGTTGTATCCAGGCAACCCCGTTATTCATTTCCTAGCAACAGTTAAATCTTGGGAGGGGGGTTGGGCGTCTGTGGCTCTCTGTAAGCCGCCGGCTTGTTCCTCATCTTAGTGGGCAGCTTGACCTCTTCAGGATCAGGATACTAAAATCAGGATGGGATAAAATCAACCTCTACAGCTGCTCATTAAAACCACAATTATGATGTAAACAACAAGATATATTTAGGAAAATACACCAAAATACAACTAGTCTACCTGGAAATGTGCTTCAAACTACTGCATTATGACATTTTGCATGAATGTGCACACGCATACTTCTTGATATTGTCTTCAGGAATAAACCTAATGTTTGTGGAAGATTTGTAGCCTTAAACTCAGGCCATGAGTTTGAAATGGCAACATTAAGGCAGGATGAGCTGACTTGATTGTCTATTTGTTTCCATACTGGCAGATGGTGAGACATTAATCACATGTTTTATGCAGGGGGGGCTGCAAAGAAATAATCAATATAACTATAGGAAACAGCTGCAGACTGTATGCTCATATATCCTGCTCTAATATTAAGATATTTTACATGCATATACTTTGTATTTATTACTCTGTCATGTCTAAGTGTTTCTGTGTGGCAGACTCCGCCTGTCTGGTACCAACATGTCGAATATTACGCAGCACTTCTACAATAAGAGGCGCCATGCTTGCAGCACAATAACCAAAGGATGACGGGATTCGGGTGGGGTCTCGGAGGTGGTACCCTAAAAAACCCAAGAGGGAGCTCTCAACCAATAGAAAGCCACGAACTCTTCACTGGCAGCGGGGTTGACCAATGGCTGCGCAGGAAGCACCCGGCGCCGGCGCTTGCACTTGCATATATACCACCGGTCCATCCTCATGTTCGCCATTATCTCTTACATCGACCCCATAACTGTCGAATTGTAAGACTCTCTGTCAAGGAGCTTCTAACAACCGCCGAGACTTCAACCAAACAAAATGGTAAAAACAAAAAAAAAACTTTTTTTCTCAAACTTTGTTATGAATGTGTTATATATTTAATTTTCTGTGGAGGGATGAGGAGGAGGAGGAGGAGAGAGAACGTTGACAGTGTTGAGGTGTTACGAAGATTAACGTCACCCTAGTCATTTTGAACCCTGTGGAATGTAACGTGTGTGTTATAATGGGCTTTTGGTGTTAGTGCTGGGTTGGGGGTTAAGTTACGTGGCGGGCTGGACTGAACAAAAGACGGTTTCAACAGATTGCAGTGTGGGCTGAAAGACTTCGCTTCAACCGCCGACTGTGCGGTATTTTATCCCCCCTGTCTCTGTCTATGTCTGTCGGCGTGACTTTGGCTGCTCGCTGCCCTTTAAGACGTTCATTCATTGTACTAACAGGGAGGATGCGCATACCCGCCTTCAGACGTCCCACGCCCAGAGAAACCCTATATGTGGACGGAGGGTGGGGGTAGTAGATGAAATGCGCTGTCAGCATTAAAAATTCATGCCGGTAACGGACACTGCTGAGCTGGAGCTGTGACCGTTTGTGACCGTTATGATGTACGACCACTCTCCAAAAACTAACGGTCGTTTTTTTTATTTTTTTAAACGTGTTGCCACAGCGAGTGAAGGGCTTGTCGCATAGCAACCGAGTTCCACACACAGAACGCATGACTAGTCGACCGTTACTCGAGGCCCGCCTCTGATTGGCTGTGCAGTTAATCAAATTTTATTCTGAATTAGGATGGATTTCAAACTAAAAGCACACCCATCTTTTCAATAACTATGAATATATATATATATATATATATATATGTTCTTTTCTGTGTTTAAATAAATGCAAACACTCAAATAATCTCCTGTTTTTTCTTTCTTCTATAGCGTGAGTGTATCTCCATCCCATGTTTCAGGCCGGTGTCCAGTTGGCAATGCCTGCTGGGAGCTTTACTGCCTGGAACATGGGATCCAGCCGGGCGACAGTGCCCAGTGACAAGACCATCGGAGGAGGAGATGATTCCTTCAACACCTTCTTCAGTGAGACTGGAGCTGGAAAGCACGTCCCCAGGGCTGTTTTTTTTGGGACCTGGAGCCCACTGTCATCGGTGGTGTATTCACCTCTAGCGAACATTAAAGTATAAATATCTGATGAACCACAATGGATTCAATGTTGTGTCTCCTTAGATGAGTGCGCACTGGGACCTACCGCCAGCTTTTCCACCCTGAGCAGCTGATCACTGTAAGGAGGATGCTGCCAACAACTACGCCCGTGGACACTACACCATCGGCAAGAGATCATCGACCTGGTGCTGGACAGGATCCGCAAACTGGTGAGTAGTACTCAAGAGAAGCTCCAGAACATAAATGAAAACGACATAACTGTGTCTCATGTTATGGTTGTCTCTCTCTTTGTCCCCAGGCTGACCAGTGCACTGGCCTTCAGGGCTTCCTGGTCTTCCACAGCTTCGGAGGTGGCACCGGCTCTGTTTCACCTCCCTGCTGATGGAGCGTCTGCTTGTCGACTACGGCAAGAAGTCCAAGCTGGGTTCTCCATCTACCCAGCTCCCCAGGTGTCCACCGCTGTGGTGGAGCCCTACAACTCCATCCTGACCACCCACACCACCCTGGAGCACTCTGACTGTGCCTTCATGGTAGATAACGAGGCCAACTACTATATCTGCCGTAGGAACCTCGATATCGAGCGTCCTACTTACACACCCTGAACAGGCTAATTGGTCAGATTGTGTCCTCCATACTGCTTCCCTTCGTTTCGATGGTGCCTCAATGTTGATCTGACAGAGTTCCAGACCAACTTGGTGCCATATCCCCGTATCCACTTCCCTCTGGCCACCTATGCCCTGTCATCTCGCTGAGAGCTTACCATGGCAGCTCTCCGTGTCTGAAGATCACAAACGCCTGCTTTGAGCCAGGCATCAGATGGTGAAATGCGACCCTCGCCACGGTAAATACATGGCTTGCTGCCTCTTGTATCGTGGCGATGTGGTGCCCAAAGATGTCAATGCTGCCATTGCCACCATCAAAACCAAGCGCTCCATCCAGTTTGTGGACTGGTGTCCCACTGGTTTCAAGGTTGGCATCAACTACCAGCCACCCACTGTGGTTCCTGGTGGAGACCTGGCCAAGGTCCAGAGGGCCGTGTGCATGCTGAGCAACACCACTGCTATTGCAGAGGCCTGGGCTCGGCTCGACCACAAGTTTGACCTGATGTACGCTAAGCGTGCCTTTGTTCACTGGTATGTAGGTGAGGGTATGGAGGAGGGAGAGTTCTCTGAGGCCAGAGAGGACATGGCAGCTCTGGAGAAGGATTACGAGGAGGTTGGTGTCGACTCCATTGAGGGTGAGGGAGAGGAGGAAGGAGAGGAGTATTAAACACAAAGGCATAAGTTAAACAGGAAATAATTGATTGCATTCATTCTTTAATACATTCCAAAAAGAAATGTCCGTCTTATGAATTACCAGTTTGGAGTTAAACTCTAGAAACTGTCAATTTGGATGAGGTTCCTGAGACAGGAAGGGCCAGAGAGGATGGAACCAGGTTGTTAGGATGGAACCAGGTTGTGAGGATGGAGTCAGGTCTGAGTCTTTCAAGGATGAGAAAGAAATGTATGATTTTTTAAACAGGAAACAACTGCTTAAAATTTTCTCTATAAGGCATTCCAAAAAGAAATGTTTGTCTATCAAATATGAGTTTGGCTATGTTCTAAATAAAGTTCCTGTAACATATGAAGTTGTCTGTGTTTGCTTTGTCTTTAGAATGAAAATTTCTAATTAGTTTTGAGTTATTAATCTTCCATGTTTATGTAATCCAATAAAGAAATCCTAGACTAAGTTTGAGAAATTAATGTACAGTCATAAACATACATGACAGGTCAAGTTTTACAGAACACATTCAGTGCCCTCAGTGTTTACATTCTACTTTAAACCCTTGAACCGAGTCATAATATTTGAACTATGGCTTCCTTTACAGATTTACAATTCTAGTAAATTATAAACTTGAAGTTATTTTGACCTCTGCCCAATTATGCAGTCAGTAATCTGCCTGTGAAAGATTAAGCTATGAAAATTTAGCATTGTACATGTTCAGATGTAAAACATGAAAGGTTAACGGTACAGAGCTCTTAAATTTATCCAAATAATCAAATAGGAGCTGTAGTTGACAGTTATTATTTGGTGAACAACCTAAAAGTTCTGTTATGTTTTCAGACAGCATACTATTTAGACTTTATTCCAAGTTTAAAAGAGTTTGTGCATATGAAAGATAAGAATAAATGTTAACACTGTACAGGTGGATTTATTCTCCACTACATCTACTTGGATACTATATAAGAATATAAGAGGCATCTGGTCTGCATTGTGCAGCACACAGCTCATAACATCCACATGATTCCTGTTCACCACAGAAAGGAAAGCCCTGTTAATCCCCGTGGGCTGCACACAGTTTCAATTGAAGTGAAGTGTTTATTACTTTGAGGAAATACGGCAATGACGGTGCAGATTTTTTTTGCTTATACAAACACAACTTGAAAAATGGTCTAGGGGTTAGTGTGCAAGTTTTTCAACCATCCAATTTGGATTGCTGATAATGCAGCTCAGTGAAAATATCCTAAAAAACATAAATGAGACATACAATGACTCTTCTTTTCATTCAATCATGAAAATGACATTTATCAACTATTAGAATTATCTATGGCAGCCCTGAGGACTCAATGCACTGCCACTTAATAAAACACATGGATCAGGTTGCGGTGGCAGCAGGTTTAGCAGTGTGCTCCAGACGTCCCTCTCTTTAGCAACACATGCCAGCTCCTCCTGGGCGGATCCCGAGACGTTCCCAGGACAGATGGGGTATATTATATAGTCCCTCCAGTGAGTTCTGGGTTTGCCCCAGGGGTCTCCTTCCAGTTGAACGTGCCCGAAACACCTCCAAATGAAGGCGCCCAGGAGGTGTCCTAATCAGACGCCTGAGCCACCTCAGCTGGCTCCTCTCAAGCCCAGACATGAGAGATATTTTGGTGGGTGGCATCTGTACACTTGGTGTGAATGTTTTGGCGTTTATAGATCTATATGTGACAATACATGTTAACTGAAGTTTGACTGTACACGTTTGCTGCCACGTCAACTGTGTTCTCTCGAATGTCGACTCATTTCTCCAAAGGTCAGCTGTTTTTTTTTGGTCCTGGTTTAGCTGGTTGAACAATGTGTTGGTTTTAACTGCTCAACAGATTAGTTTGCCCTGTAAGACCAGCAAAACAAGTACCCAGAAAACCACAAGCCTTAGCTGATATATTTTTATGTTGCCTGTTTCACATTGCCTCAGTTCACTCTATCCTCAATGTCAGCCCCACTGACTCATCAGTTTGATTTCCTTTCGCAGATTGTTCCAAGTGGCTGCAGCAGCAAACATCAGGTTTGTGCATTAGGAGCCAGATAGTGAGTAAGCAGCTGGTCACTGCTCTTCAGGGAAATCTTGTAAGATAAATTGACCTTCCTGTAATTTGAACTGTGCAGCCCTGGACTAAATCACATCAACGCACATTACACATAAAGGTTTTTGGAGTCAATGTCACAGCAGCTACAGGATCCCGTTTGTTCTCGGTTCTGGATGTGAAACGGTTACTGCGGCAGACGGAGGAGGAGTTTCGAATGTGCACACTTCCACCTGCCCTCCTCAAGAGGCAGAGCGTGGTGCATGAGCACAGTTGAGCCTCAGACGCAGCAGACCTCAGACAAAGACACTCCTTCGCCTTGTCTCATTACATTGCATAATAACGACAAGCCATCATGGTAAGTAGAATTTTACATATTTATTCTGAGAGATGTGATTTGTTTGTAAGTTGTTCATGGAGCATTTCTCTGATCTTCTCTGTATTGTGTCTGTATATTGTTTAATTTCTCATTATGCCTGCTGTTAGACAAAGAGAACATATTGTTTCATGCATCCCTGCACTGCAAACACACAATCCTCTTTCCGCATAACTATGTTAAATCAGCTTAGTATGACCACGAGCGTCACACTAATGCTGTTTCTGCTTTTATATGAATGTAATATAGTGCTCAAAAGATGATTTTGTGTTAAATCAAACATCCCACTGACATCTTGATTTACTCTAAACAAATTCATGGATGGGGGACTCCTGTTCTCAGTTGGGAAATGTGACTGTGGCTTTTTAAAGAGGCCACACACTGCAACATGTCTGACCTACATAATCCCCTTTGCCTAAAGTAATCCTGTATGCAGTAGACATGGCTTTATGGTGCAGCAGGGTGCAGCAGAAAATGCCTGTGTCACTGTAAAAGAAACGATAGACCGAACCTCAGTTAGACATGTTGTCATTGATCAGATTTCAGATATGCGATTCTTTTTAAGTGTGCAAAAAGCTAGACATCATCTGTAATCCAAACCTTCTATATCTTCATCCGCAGCGCGAGTGTATCTCCATCCACGTCGGTCAGGCCGGTGTCCAGATTGGCAATGCCTGCTGGGAGCTTTACTGCCTGGAACATGGGATCCAGCCGGACGGACAGATGCCCAGTGACAAGACCATCGGAGGAGGAGATGATTCCTTCAACACCTTCTTCAGTGAGACTGGAGCTGGAAAGCACGTCCCCAGGGCTGTTTTTGTGGACCTGGAGCCCACTGTCATCGGTAGGTGTAATCACCTCTAGCTGAACATTAAAGTAAAATATCTGATGAACCACAATGGATTCAATGTTGTGTGTCTCCTTAGATGAGGTGCGCACTGGGACCTACCGCCAGCTTTTCCACCCTGAGCAGCTGATCACTGGTAAGGAGGATGCTGCCAACAACTACGCCCGTGGACACTACACCATCGGCAAAGAGATCATCGACCTGGTGCTGGACAGGATCCGCAAACTGGTGAGTAACGTGACATCAGGAGAAGCTCCAGAACATCAAATGAATCGACATAACTGTATCTCATGTGATGGTTGTCTCTCCCTCTCTGTCCCCAGGCTGACCAGTGCACTGGCCTTCAGGGCTTCCTGGTCTTCCACAGCTTCGGAGGTGGCACCGGCTCTGGTTTCACCTCCCTGCTGATGGAGCGTCTGTCTGTCGACTATGGCAAGAAGTCCAAGCTGGAGTTCTCCATCTACCCAGCTCCCCAGGTGTCCACCGCTGTGGTGGAGCCCTACAACTCCATCCTGACCACCCACACCACCCTGGAGCACTCTGACTGTGCCTTCATGGTAGATAACGAGGCCATCTACGATATCTGCCGTAGGAACCTCGATATCGAGCGTCCTACTTACACCAACCTGAACAGGTTGATCAGTCAGATCGTGTCCTCCATCACTGCTTCCCTTCGTTTCGATGGTGCTCTCAATGTTGATCTGACAGAGTTCCAGACCAACTTGGTGCCATATCCCCGTATCCACTTCCCTCTGGCCACCTATGCCCCTGTCATCTCAGCTGAGAAAGCTTACCATGAGCAGCTCTCAGTGGCTGAGATCACAAACGCCTGCTTTGAGCCAGCCAATCAGATGGTAAAATGCGACCCTCGCCACGGCAAATACATGGCTTGTTGCCTCTTGTATCGTGGTGATGTGGTGCCCAAAGATGTCAATGCTGCCATTGCCACCATCAAAACCAAACGCTCCATCCAGTTTGTGGACTGGTGCCCCACTGGTTTCAAGGTTGGCATCAACTACCAGCCACCCACTGTGGTTCCTGGTGGAGACCTGGCCAAGGTCCAGAGGGCCGTGTGCATGCTGAGCAACACCACTGCTATTGCAGAGGCCTGGGCTCGGCTCGACCACAAGTTTGACCTGATGTACGCTAAGCGTGCCTTTGTTCACTGGTATGTAGGTGAGGGTATGGAGGAGGGAGAGTTCTCTGAGGCCAGAGAGGACATGGCAGCTCTGGAGAAGGATTACGAGGAGGTTGGTGTCGACTCCATTGAGGGTGAGGGAGAGGAGGAAGGAGAGGAGTAGGCCCGATAAGTAAATGTAACTTGAAAGTGTCATTCCTGAAGAATATACACAAGCACAATATTACATTTGTATTTACATGTGTAATATTGTGTTTATGTTCTTAATATATAAACGATATATGTAGTAGTAAAAAGAAATGTAACTGTATGGACTGTAAATAAATCTGTGAAAAATAAATCTGTGACGACATTCCTTCTTCACTCCATTATCCACTATTTTCCATTTGTTGGTTCAGGTCATTCCTCTGTGACTAACAAAGTTAAATCTGAAATATTTTTCTGACATGTTCAGATTACGGGCGGCCAAATAACTGCTTAAGATAATTTAATACAGTCAGTTGGATGATGTTGGCTCTTTTTCTGAGAGTGATAAAATGATTCAACGATTCGTAAAATATGATTTTAAAGCTGCTCGCTCTCTTTTCCCCTTAAGGTACATTTGAGAACTCTGAATGAGAAGTACACTTCAATGTGGAATCTGTGGTTTGTCTTCACATTTTCAAAAGATTTCTCCCTAAATTTCCATAAAAATGTTCAAATTTGGATTCATCTTTAAGGTTACTAATGCAGGATTTCTGTATTTTTTGTAACTGAAGTGTTTTTTTTTTAGATAAACAACATAATGTAACACAATACAGCAAATCAATGAAGAACAAGTCGCAACAAAACATATCTGGGCACATGTAGTGAAGGTAAACACGGCTCTTACATATGAAAGTTACATGACATCTAACATATTGTACACATGTCGCCTGGTTACGTGTGTTGATGATGTAGAGGATATGAACCAAACTCTACAAGTCAAAGCAAACCATATAACAACACATATGACAATATGACATTGTGTGGTTACATCTCCACATCTTCATTCATTTTTAGACACTGCGTGTAAGATCATATATATGAGGAGGTTCACACAGCGTGACACCTACTGGCTGGTGTTTCTACTTCTGTCGTGCTTGCTGTCAGTTTTATGTCACTGACCTTAAACTGTTTTAATTTTCAAAATAGACACGATGTGTTATGATCACTCAACCGCACATAAAACAATAATTGTATCACTTTATCATCCATGCATCAACAGGACATTTGACATTTTGTTTTCCTTTGATATGAAAACATTTTTATTGTCATTGTAGGTCATGAAATAATCTCTCAGTAAGATTATCATATTAAAATTAGTATTCAGTCATAATAATGTATAGACAGCACCGCACACAGCAGCTGTTTTGATATGAAATAGTAAACACACACATTGATACTAATTCAGGTCCAGTTCCATTCGGGTCAAACAGAGTCAGGGTGCATGTTGGCTCACTGAAAAGACTCTTCTGCAATAAATTGAACGCACCCTTAATTAGTTTATTCTTGTTCTCAAACTGTGGCATCACTGCTGGTGCAAGAGCGTCCTCAAGTGTCACGCAGAGGAACCTGCATCCATCCAATGTCAATTTTCTTTCATATTGTGATGAAAAAAATAAATAAAATAAAAGAAAGGGACTCAGATTCTGAGGGGGAGTCGGAAAATTCCACAACACCTGTGTCGTGCCAGAACCGGAGCTGGCCAAGTGGAAGCAGCAGCCTCTATGGACATACACGTATCCAAATGTACCACAGTGGTATTACATACAAATTGCAAAAAATACTCACTTCTACATAATGTTGCTTTGTAATAAACATTAAATAACGCCACATCACATCACTTGCATGAGGTTTTGTGTCTCTGTATCTCTGTTTTTTTTTTCGGTTCTGGGTGTGAAACAGTTACTGCAGGAGACGGAGGAGGTGTTTGGGTTTTTTATTTATTTCTTTTTTTAATATGAACACTTCACCTGTCCTCCTCAAGAGGCGCATCATCAGATCCGCTTTTCAGACACCACACCCCGCCTCAGACAGACACAGACACTCCTCCGACTTGTCTCATTACATTGTATAATATCGACAAGCCATCATGGTAAGTGCGATTATTATTTTTTATTTTTTGTAGCATTTGTATGTGCACATTTCTTTGCTTTGAGAGTCGAATATCTACAGGGGGAAGAGGAGGAAAGCAGGTCGTGCTGATGAGATTTGAATTATCACCCTCTCTCCTTTGTTTCGCTGTATTTTGCAGCCTGTGTGAGTTTGTATTGATGAATTATTAATAATGCTGCTGTGAAACAAAACATGCGTATTTTTCATGTGGCCTGAATTCATTCCTGCACTACAAACGCCCTTCTCCTCCTGCTTTCCTAATCCTCTTCTCACGCAACCTTCCTCCTCAATCAGCTTACATCATCGCCATCACCATCGCCCAGTTTGCCAGTCTGGTTTTCCTGCTCATCCATACAGCTTCTTTAAAAAAAACACAGATATTACATCAGTCTTTGTATTAAAGAGGATTTTATCTGAAAATTTATATTTATAAATTTAATGTGCAAAATAAAATAAATCTATAATATCACTTTTAAGTCCATACTAGAATAAACTAGTGAGAATTTGAACGTGGCTGCAAAATGTGACCTAGATAATCCTCCCCACTGTAATCTTGTGCGCATAGACACTCCCATGTCGCAGCAGAAAATGCATGCCCACCCATTCATGCAGGGAAGATTCATTTAAAGCTCTTTGTTCTGAGAGATCTCGGAAATATTTTCATCAAAGCTTTCAAAGGTCCAGTTGTTTAATTCCTGTGTTTTTAATTGGCAGCAGTTGTTGTGGAAAATCCTTCGTCATGTGCAGCCTCCTGTAATCTAAATCTTCTTTGTCTGCTTTCCACAGCGTGAGTGTATCTCCATCCACGTTGGTCAGGCCGGTGTCCAGATTGGAAATGCCTGCTGGGAGCTTTACTGCCTGGAACATGGGATCCAGCCGGACGGACAGATGCCCAGTGACAAGACCATCGGAGGAGGAGATGATTCCTTCAACACCTTCTTCAGTGAGACTGGAGCTGGAAAGCACGTCCCCAGGGCTGTTTTTGTGGACCTGGAGCCCACTGTCATCGGTAGGTGTAATCACCTCTAGCTGAACATTAAAGTAAAATATCTGATGAACCACAATGGATTCAATGTTGTGTGTCTCCTTAGATGAGGTGCGCACTGGGACCTACCGCCAGCTTTTCCACCCTGAGCAGCTGATCACTGGTAAGGAGGATGCTGCCAACAACTACGCCCGTGGACACTACACCATCGGCAAAGAGATCATCGACCTGGTGTTGGACAGGATCCGCAAACTGGTGAGTAATGTGACATCAGGAGAAGCTCCAGAACATCAAATGAATCGACATAACTGTATCTCATGTGATGGTTGTCTCTCCCTCTCTGTCCCCAGGCTGACCAGTGCACTGGCCTTCAGGGCTTCCTGGTCTTCCACAGCTTCGGAGGTGGCACCGGCTCTGGTTTCACCTCCCTGCTGATGGAGCGTCTGTCTGTCGACTACGGCAAGAAGTCCAAGCTGGAGTTCTCCATCTACCCAGCTCCCCAGGTGTCCACCGCTGTGGTGGAGCCCTACAACTCCATCCTGACCACCCACACCACCCTGGAGCACTCTGACTGTGCCTTCATGGTAGATAACGAGGCCATCTACGATATCTGCCGTAGGAACCTCGATATCGAGCGTCCTTCTTACACCAACCTGAACAGGTTGATCAGTCAGATCGTGTCCTCCATCACTGCTTCCCTTCGTTTCGATGGTGCCCTCAATGTTGATCTGACAGAGTTCCAGACCAACTTGGTGCCATATCCCCGTATCCACTTCCCTCTGGCCACCTATGCCCCTGTCATCTCCGCTGAGAAAGCTTACCATGAGCAGCTCTCAGTGTCTGAGATCACAAACGCCTGCTTCGAGCCAGCCAATCAGATGGTGAAATGCGACCCTCGCCACGGTAAATACATGGCTTGCTGCCTCTTGTATCGTGGTGATGTGGTGCCCAAAGATGTCAATGCTGCCATCGCCACCATCAAAACCAAACGCACTATCCAGTTTGTGGACTGGTGTCCCACTGGTTTCAAGGTTGGCATCAACTACCAGCCACCCACTGTGGTTCCTGGTGGAGACCTGGCCAAGGTCCAGAGGGCCGTGTGCATGCTGAGCAACACCACTGCTATTGCAGAGGCCTGGGCTCGGCTCGACCACAAGTTTGACCTGATGTACGCTAAGCGTGCCTTTGTTCACTGGTATGTAGGTGAGGGTATGGAGGAGGGAGAGTTCTCTGAGGCCAGAGAGGACATGGCAGCTCTGGAGAAGGATTACGAGGAGGTTGGTGTCGACTCCATTGAGGGTGAGGGAGAGGAGGAAGGAGAGGAATATTAAAAAGGGACATAAAAGTCACAAACTACACTGGAAAGAAATGATTTCATTTGCACTTCAAAGAAACGTTTGTCTGTTAACAGTGTGAATGTTCAGAGTTTTGCTCTGTCCTAAATAAAATTCCTGTAATGTGAAATTGTTTGTGTTATTTATCAAATGAGCATTCTCTTCACCAGATCTACAGTACTTTAGTATCTGCAGTTATATTTGAGCTTAATGCACATTAAATAACTAGTTCAATTTGTTGACATTTTGGAACATAATAATCATAATCATATTATTATTATTAGTAATCATATCATTATTATCTAAAGTCAGACATGTTAAATAAAGAGGCATTAATTAAATAAACAAGAGGGATGATTTGCACTATGCTTTTATTCTGAAACACAGCAGAAAAATCAACACAAATCAAACATACTTCTCTCCATCTTTAGTACGAAAACATAACAACCCTCTGTATCTTATATCCCAAAGTGACCCCATGACTATGATAATTATTATTTATGCACGTTATGAGGCCAAAATCATAGACGTATCTTTTCATAACAGATTACAGCGAACACGAGGGGTTAAGTCACCCAAGTCAAATCTTTTATAATTTCCCTCGATTCCAAAAAAGTTGGGACGCTGGTTGAAACATAAACGTCCGACGTCTCGAGATTTCTCTGAATTGTTTAATGATATTCTGGATTTTTGATGGTGAAATCCATAAATTCATTCAATCTGTGCGTTGACAAGTGCTATTCTTAAACTGTTGGGACAGTTTTTCACAGAGTGGTGAACCTCACCTCATCCTTGATGATCCCCAACTTCTTAGGAACATGTTGCAGGGATATATTTACAAATATCATTTATCTATTTGAACATTAAATATCTTGTTTTTGACCTGTATTCAACTGAATACACGTCGAAAAGGATTCAAGAATCCTTGCATTTTGTATTTACGTTCCATACAGTGTCTCAACTTCTTGGAATTTAGGCTCTATAACAAACATAGATCAGTTGGCAACAAACAAACCGATAAGCCAGAGCGACGGCTCCGAGCGAGTGCAAACGTGGACATAAAGTGCAAGTCACAGAAAAAAACAAACAAACACACAAATCACATCCTTGAGCATGATCCGTCGTCATCGTGATAACTGGTGTGCACATGCGTTACGTCGTGCAGGATGAGAGTGAATTAATGATTGTTTGGCTCAGAACTTTACAAAGAACTTTACACCCGCTGACTGTTTTTAACGGCTGCATGTTACCTGTGAATATCGCTTAAACATAGTTTCGCCCTACACGGTAGGTTCTTTACTCTCATGTAAAAATATCTGCATCCACACAGGTAACAACCACCGTATTCCTAGCAAATGTCTAAAAAAAAGTGCATCTTGAAGAAAATATCCACTCCTAACTATTGGTATGTCACATTTCTGAGCAAATTTAGGAGATTAATCATCTAAAAAACAGAGATACTGATGTTTTTCTCCACCAGCACCAGCCTCAACAGTCCATGACTCAATGCACCTACAGCATTTTGCATAAAGGGGCAGTTTGTGAACCTGTGAGAACTCGATTTCAGGAATACACTGTCAGGTCAAGGATTATGTGGCGTTTGCCTTAAAGCCGTTAGATCTAAAGGCAAAGACTATAAATATTATAGATGTCTGAGTTTTAATATCAATGCCTCTTAAACTAAATGAGTCAGAGTGGATCTATGCAGACAGTATGCAGGCCTGACGCTGCTCTCGCCCGTAAAGGAGGAAGCCTGCGGCGGTGCGCAGGTCCTCCAGGTCCAGGTTAGACAGGAAGCTCCTCTGAAGCTCCGCCTCCACCGTGTTACCACCGGGTCCGCTGCAGCCCTTCAGGAGAACCACGGCAGACTGGCACAGCAGCCAATCAGCCAGCTTTCTCATGCCGACGCTGTCCTGATTGGCCAGGGCCTTCCGTCCCCAGAGGCTGAGATGTAGCATGTTAGCTGCCACGCGGGCACTGGGGCGCTGCAGGGTGACGGAAACATGAAGATTATTGGAGCATCATATATAGTTACAGCTGGTGCTCCACTTATTTATTCAAGTTCTTCTGTTTGTTTATCGACATGTCAGTGCCTCTTGCTTGTTACGCTGCCCCCAAGTGGCCAAAAAATACATAAATAACACTGGTTTCGGTTGTTTTTATAGATATTTAAAGTGATTTAACTGTCAATCTAACCTCTGAGCAGACACACTGAAAAGACATTTCAAAATAAAACTTACATAATGTGATTTTAAGGTCGTATCAGCCACTGACCGAGCACACAGTACTCCTAAACAAACTCTACCTTGCTCGGGTTTCTCCTGAGGAGAAGTCGGATCACTAACTGCACGTCAGCCGGGACACCGGAGGGCAGAGGAGGAAGCTGCTTCTCCTGGTAACTCCTGCTCTCCAGCCCCACCGCTCGATAGAACGGGTTATCCTGGCCGAAAATCTCATAGGAGATGGCGCCGACAGCCCAGGCGTCCGCCTTGCCGTAGTCAATCACGACGCCGCACCCTGGGACTGCGGTGGTCACCTTTGGGCAGACGATAAAATAAATAATTGATGATAATTCTCTTGTTATTTATTAATATTTCAGAGACGGCTTCTACTCTTCTTTTACTTAACGACAATAAAGAGCTGCTTCAGCGTACCTCAGGGGCCATGAGGGAGGCGTTTCCTCCCCTGTTGACCCACATGCTGTTGAAGGGCAGCTGCAGACTCGAGTCACTCTGAGCCAGGCAGCAGCCAAAGTCAGTGATCACCAAACGAGGGCAGCCATCTGCAAAAAAAAAAAAATTAAGACTTGAACTGACGGAAACAAATCCTGAATTGTTCTCTCATTGACGTGAGATGTTTTCCTGACCCGAGTCGAGCTCCAGCAGCACGTTGTCCGATTTGAGATCCCTGTGGGCGACGCCCTGTCTGCACAGATGGTCGACGCCCTCGAGGAGCTGCAGCACCATCAGGGCGCCCTGCCTGCGGCCTGGCGTGGACTCTTCCAGGTACTGTCGCAGCGTGCACGGGTAGCTGTAACACAGAAGAAGACGGGATGTTACCGAACTGGATGCACTCATGTCATTTCTGATCCAGCAACAGTTTTCGTTTCATCACAGACTCACGCTGGTCGTTTTGGCAGCTGACGTGAGTCCTGAACCAAAAATATGTTTCAGTATCTGCCGTATTGTGATTATTAATTTACTGATTTCAGCCTCACTGTTCACTAACGCTGTGTGAGCTGCGCCGTTACTGCTAATTCAGACCAGACGATTCCCTCTGCTCCGAGCGGACAGCCGCAGCATTCAACTAGAAAAACACATGTTGGCTTTTATTGTGAAGTAATCACTGCAAATGAAATTCAACTGTCATTTCTTCGACAGTGGATCAGTGTTAAAACGTGGCAGGGAGTGGTGGGAAAAACAAACGCTCCTCCTCGGCTCATGGCATGACATGACTGACTTCTTTATTAAAAGTTTGTTTGGTTGTGTTGTTGCCATGGCGCCGTGTGTGGGTGGCAGCTTGTTTCTGTTTTGTTTTTTGACACCGACCTCCATCCGTTTCATGTGCGGATGACAGACACACAGATTGCTCTGGTGACTTGAATTAAAAACAGGTGAGATGGACGTCAGCTCTTACTTCTTCATGACCAGGAAAAGAGTGCGGTTGTTGCCCAGACCGGCGGGGTTGAGCCTGGCCGGCAGCACATCTGGATACTCTTCACGGGCACCCGGCAGCAACGGGACGTCTGCTGTGAAAGCCCGGTACACTCTGATCATGTTGGGGTGTGCTGACACTCTTTTGGGCACGACTCCAAAATATCTGCATGGAGAGAGATCGCAGTTATTCACGTTAGTCACCTTTCTGACACTCCGCTCAGTGATGATCTATGCATGCGGTGAAGGTGTGACACGTACCCATCCAGAGTGATTTGTTCTTTCTCCTGCTTTAAGGCCAGAGGGCCTGCAGGCACCAGCTCCTGTGACATGGATTTTAATATCTCCTCGCTCGATGACCCCGCCTGCGAATAAATTCAATCAAAAACACACCCGTCAGTACTGACGTCTGCCTGAAATTGTGTGTGCAACATATGTGTCGAACGCCCACCCCAAAGTTCCACATCATCTTGACAGCCAGAGGGAAGTTTCTCAGCGAGCAGCATGTGAGGGATCGAGCCGTCTCCCCTTCGTCTTCATCTTCTCTCAGCTGCACCAGCGAGCTGCCGCCGTCCTTCGGAAAGACGGCAAACGGGGCTGCAGCCTCGTACACGGCGGCGTTGGAGCCTTTCCCGATCTGATTCCCGATGACGTAATCCTCCAGTTTGTATCCAGACGTGAACGGCTTGAGTGGACTCTGGAACCTCTTCTTTCTAAACACGGCCTGCAGATTGGGAGAAATATGTTTCAAGCTCCTAAATCTTTACATTTTAATTGATGAATGATGAATAATAACACAATCGTTGCATAATCAGTCAAATGCATCATGCTTTTCACACTTTACCACGTCGACTGGCAATGACTGAAAGAGCATCGTCTGACTCGTAGTAGGTTGGACAGGATGAGTGCAAAGCAATGATTAAAGATAATAATCAATCATCCAGTGGGTGAAAAACATCATTTAATTACAAGAAAACTAATTATTCGTTGTCTTTTTTGTTGCCACAGTCTGTACAAAGCCTCACATAGATTCTGCTGTACTGTGTGCTCTGTGTGCGATGGCTTTGTTGTTGTTGTTGTTGGTTTGAGAGACAAATATTGGTTTTGCAGCCTCGTCCCTCCCCTCAGTCTTTTACTGATGCTGATATATTTAGTGTTAACGTATCAAGTTCAAGTTAGGAACTTTTAACCGAATTAGTTTCGTGCTGTGGCTCAAGCGAACAAACGTAACCTGTCGTACGTCACTTTAATGTCTGATTTAATCATCACAGGACAGCCGAACACTTGACAATGACTTCTATCACAGGCGAGGTGTACTATAAAAGTTAGAGTTAAATCATGTCACTTCACTGACTAAACCTGAGGAAAATCATGTAATCTATGAAATTAATCTTCAATTATGAATTAAATCTTCAGATCTGAGAAACATTGTTCTTAAATTGTTGCATTATCTGTGTTTCACAGAGTGGTGAAGCCGTCCCTGTCTTTACTTCGCGTCATGTTGTTACTCACCTGTTGCCAGTTGACTTCATTAACTACGAGATGTTCCACCAGGTGTTTTTACTTTAATGTTTCACAACTTTTTCCAGTCGTTTGTTGCCACTGATCCAACTTTTCAGAGTCAAAATGAGCGTATCATTTTAAGTTCAGCATTAATTTTAATTAAACATTGGGTTTTAATGTTTTGTGCATCGTCACATTTTAAATTTTACACTGTGTGCCAACTTTTTTTTTTTGGAAACATGCTTGTAGTAAATATAAATTATAATCAATAAGTCTTTAAACTTTCTAAATGTAACAACTTATAAAACATGTGATAAAGGTTATAAGATATATACGGTTATGCCTAGTCGGGCACGGTATTGGTTGAAGATGCAGTCACATCTTCCTTTACTGAAATCTCTCTCTGTCTCTCTCCACCTGTAAACATTCATGTCTCATTAATGCATGTTACTAACTAAACTTCTTCCCTGGAGTTTCTGTCTCTGTCGTCCAGCAGGTTCTCATGGATCGTGGCTGCTGCTGTGATCCTGCACGACGTCCACTACACATATTACTACTGTCATTACTGTTACCATATCTCCATTACAGTTTATAGTTAGTTTATGATTTGCTGCTGCTGTTACATCTGTGTCTCTCTGTCTCTATCACAGGTTTCACTGCTACTGTAATCATTTTATCATTCATGGTAACTGTACAATATGTTTGTGTTGATTTGTCCTGTACACGTGACATCTAGTGCACGTCTGTCCGTCCTGGGAGAGGGATCCCTTCTCTGTGGCTCTTCCTGAGGTTTCTTCCACATTTTTTCCCTGTTAAAAGTTTTTCCTCACTGGAACCAAGGGTCTAAGAACAGAGGGTGTCACTCCCTGTACAGATTGTAAAGCCTCAGAGGAAAATGTACTTTGTGACTTTGGGCTATACAAATAAAATCTGATTTGATTTATGTTATACCAGACCCTGTCCTGTCTACCCCCCCACAAATTGTCATATATGTATAGACAGACTGGTGTTGCAATTTCGTTGTACTGTTACAATGACAAATAAAGCTTCATTCATACTCTGCTGAGGACCACCTACAACCCACTCAGCGACCCCTGTTGGTCCTCGAACCTCGGTTTGACAAACTCAATAACAAAGTGTAATATTTTAGAAGTAGATTTTGTAACTAAAGTTGAAGTACTATTAAAAGTTACATGTAGTAGAAATATAAGTACTCTCACATGTAGAGTACTCGTTACATTACCTGGATCTCCTGACATGTCGCAGCACTCTCCCGGTCTTCCTCCAGCTGTTGCTCGATGAGCCCCACACCGAGCCCGAAAGCCAGAAACACGGCTCTGTTCCGCGGGGACCCGCCGCCGAACCTCCTCCCGAAGCCGGCGGACTGGAGCTGGGCTGCCAGGCCCTTCAGAGAGGTGCGATAATATCGGTACCGAGACGGCAGGAAAGTCTGAGGCTGAGCGGTGCGGCCCGACGGGCCGACACGGAGACGGTCAGCTCGGAGCTTCGCTACGAGTCGGCCGCCGGATTTAAGCAGGCCCAGCTGAAAGACCGACCGGCCCAGCTCGAGTCCCCGGCTGATGGCGTGTTTCACAGACATAATTTACCTGGAAAGGTAACTTAAGCTGTTTATTAGTCCGCTCTGCTTTCTCCGGCAAGGACAGTATTATGTAAACAAAACAGCTGCTACTGAGCATGCGCGACGATGACAGCCTAACTAATTGTCTTTAGCGGCGACTAGTGGCCGGTTGAGGAACTGCAGCGTCTGACACTAAACTCAACTCAACCAAACTCAACTCAACCAAACTCAACCCAGCCAAACCAAACTCAACCAAACTCAACTCAACTCAACTCAGCCCAACTCAACCAAACCAAACTCAACTCAACTCAGATGACTAAACCAAACCTAACCAAAGCCAACCCAACCCAACTCAACCAAACCCAACCCAACCAAACCCAACTCAACCAAACCCAACTCAACTCAACTACACTACACTATATTCAACTAATTTGTTGATTTCTAAAGCACAACATAAACTGACTGAATGCAGAAGTGCCAAAAAAGTTGCAGTTCAAAACGTCCACTTGAGGCTGGCTCCAGAAGTGAGTCAGTCTCCATAAGTCCCCATGTTAGACAGCAGAAATAAACATGTTTACAGCCTGGTACAAAAAACTGTTTTGGTCTTTGTAGCTAATTTCCCCGTTCATGACAACTGTACTGAGGGTGAATTTATATACAACTCACCTGTTCACATTATATTAAGGCTTCAACCAGGGGGGTCTGCCAATTTTTGTCACAATAATTGTGTAATAGATCACCCCCCAAAATTTGTAAGAATTAAGAAATATAACAAAGGAGATAATGAGTAATCTGCAAGAATTAATATGCAATAAAAAAGCTATTTTTTTATTTATAAATTATTCCATTATTTCTGAATGTTTTATCAATCATAAACACATATAAACTAATAACCAAGCATATAAATAGGTTAATAAATGAAATAAAAAGTGAATAAAGTAAATATAAACCAGGCTTAAAATGTGACATGTGGGGGTCTCTGTTCTGTTTGTCTCTCGTCCAAGGGGTCCTTGGGCTGAAAAAGGTTGAAGACTCCTGGCTTAAAGTTATGCAGAATTAACAGCATGGACGCTTTGATTGATACAGTTAGATATAGTTACAGGTGGCTTATCTAAGCAGCCAGGCTTCATACAGCAGAGGCACTCTGAGCTTCACAACGGCTCTGCAGACGATGTGACAGAGACTACGTCCATGTTTTATACTGTGTTTTCAGAGCGTATTTGATAGTTGAACATAAAAACCAAAAGTCACAAAGTACATGGACTGGAGAGTCTTCCTACCTTTGGCAATATAGTGTCATTAAACATAATCAAACACCTTAAAGCAGTACCAGTTGACATGTTTTTAATAATTCTAATGGATTTAATAACTGGACGTAAAGTCTGCAGAGTTGATCTGGTGGTTGGTTGGTCAGGATCGTCACTTGGAATTAAATATAATCATTTGATCCATCCATCTTCCATAACCGTCTTCCTTATCGGGGTCGCGGGGGGCTGAAGCCAATCCCAGCTGGCGTTGGGCGAGAGGCGGGGTACACCGTGAACAAGGCTGGCACATAGAGACAAACAACCATTCACACTCACATTCACACCTACGGGCAAGTCACCAATTAACTGATTAACCCATTTAATTTAATATGAAAATAAATGATAATAATGATTGTAATGATAATAATGATAATGTTTATTTCTGTATTTCATTTAATGAGTGAAAACCACTGAGTAATGAGCATATGAACATACTTCCAGGAAACCTTATAACTACACAAGACTGATAATCCTGACTCTCTATCGCGTACCCCAACATTATAATTTGCAATTAAACCTAGTGTGTTAAGTTGATCATTTAGTACTATGAAACCACAAAGAAAGTTATTAGCAATAAAATAAAAGGCCTTTGAAAATAATGTCATGAATTGGCTGCTCATCAAGGATTGTGGCTGACTGTTCATGAATTGTCATGTTCAATAATCCAGTTGATCCAGGAGACGTAGTTCCGCACTTTGGTGTAGACTCCAGGGAAGTATGCGTGCGCGCAACCGATACCCCAGGAGACGATGCCCTCGAACTTGCCATTGCAGATAAGGGGACCACCAGAGTCACCCTGTGGACCAAAACAAGAGATGATGAACAGACATATTTTAGTACAAGTCACAAAAGGCTTCGAGCCATTCAAGGTCCTGAGAGGATGAATCCTACTGACTTTGGTGACCTCAAGACTTTTTCTCTAAGGCCGTATTCACAACAAATCAGGTGTTACATGGTTGTGTGGATGTCTGCTGGGGTAAAACTGCTGTGAATCAATCAGAACATGTTTTGTTTCTTTAATTATTTAACTTGCTACCATTCGCTCCCTATCGTCATTCACTCTTTAGCTTGCTTAACACACATTGTTACACCGCTTTGTGACATCGGTTTGTGACTACCTGCATTGAAATGAATGGGAGGCTTTGCATTCTTACCACAAAGCCAGATTGGGTGTGAATACAGCCACAAAGTCTTCTTCACTTTAGTCGTAGTAGTAGTGATTACATGCACTCATTGTGTGCAGAAGCATTTCAATACATAGCACGCAGAGCAATACAAATTAAAATACTAATTATAGTGACATAGTATGAAACATATTAGGCAACATCATAAACAATAAAATCAATCAAAGAGACTTTATTTGTATAGCACCTTTAAAGATATCTAAAATAACACAAATAAATAGAATAAATTGTTTAAATTCATAAAAACATCTAAATTATATCTATACTATTTATATATTATTCTATATATATATATATATATATATATATATATATATCTGTACCTGGCAGGAATCTTTGCCACCCATTGGAGATCCAGCACACAGCATGTTCTCAGTGAGCCTGCCCCAGTAGTAAAACGTGCAATACGTGTAAGGCATTTTTCTCACGTCCACGGCACGCAGCACAGGAGAGAGGTAGTAACTGTAAACCTGCGTCACACCCCAGCCGCTCACTGTGCAGACTGCAAAATTTTGATCGGGACTGTCCACAGAAGGCAGAACAGCCGGCTGGACGTGGGCATTCAACACTGCCGGCGAACTCAGCTGTGACACAGATTTTAAAAAGTTACATTTTTATAAAGACAACAAAAGTTAGGAAGATAAATGCCACAGCTCTTTATTTCTGCTCACCTTGATGAGCATGATGTCGTTGTTGAATGTCTTGTAGTTATAGTTGTGCCTATATATCACTGTGACATTATAGGTCTGTTCATAGCCTTCGTCTACCTTCAGGTTGTGTTCACTTAACACCACGAGCATCAGACTGGACCTGATGACGGAAAGCAAACATCAGAATATAACTTTGAAATATGAATACATTTAATTATAATAACATCTTCTCAAAAAATACTAGTGTATATATATTATGTAGTATTTGTTTTATATTCTGTACACTGTCTTTTGTCTTTGTTTATGTTTTTGTTTTATATTCTGTACACTGTCTTTTGTCTTTGTTTATGTTTTATTTTAGTACTTTCATTAATTTTCTAATTACATTTTTGGGGGGCGGAGGGTTGATGAGGATATGAGGATGTAACTAAGTACTGTTATTGAGTACAAATTTCAGCTACTTCAGTAGAGAAATAATTAGCTGATGAATCCATTGACACACAATTAATTAGAAAGTATTTTGATAATTTGTGATTTTTAATGTAAAAAAAAAATCTTATTTTTTAAAAACATTCATGTTTGGCTTGTTCACCTTGTGAAGATCTGAATAATTGTAAGATAAGTTCGACTTTAATGATCAAATTCACTTGTCATAGCAGCTTGTACACACAAGGTTGTTATAATCAATCGATTCATGGACAAAAATAATCAGCAGATTAATTTATAATGAAATAATAATTACATGCAAAAATGATTTTTTAGATCAGTGCACAAGTTTTCCGGATTACTTTTGTATTTGTACAGTGTGATGTAACTGTCTAGTGTCAGTACTCACGGTCTCCAGCAGTGGGCAGCAGACACCACCCATCTAGGGTGCACTAAGGTTCCCCCACAGTAGTGTTCCTTCTTCTCAGTCTGCAGGGATACCTGATATTTGATTGAGTACGGCACGACCTCCTGACCCCCAATGATCCTCTCTGGAGCTGTCTCTGTAGACAGTGCAAAACAAGGTTGCATAAAGTCAAACTGAATTCAGATTAAAACTTAAAGACGAGAGGTTGACGGTGCCATTTCACATGAGATTTATCCATATATCCATGACTCCTGATGTGCATACATTTCTGTTTTCACCCTCATCTCAGCCAGTATGAAAGTGAAAGTCCGCTTCAACATGGTTTGATATCCTAAATTTGAAGATTTAATAGATTTTTATTACGCACAGAGGGAATTTAAATGTGATCGAGTGACTTACCTGCTGCAGTGAGAGCCAAAAGCAACAGCAGAAAAGACATCTGCAGCGGAACCATATTTCTATCTGTCATCTGAAACATAATAACATAACTCTTAGCAGCTTATTTACAGCACTGTATGTAATTTGACTCTGTAGTTACATGTTGTCAAAGGCTGTTTAACTGTGTTCAATGTCTTAATTTAATTCATACTCGTCTTTTATATAAAAAAAAAGAAGAAATCAATGACTAAATAGAACAAAAACAGTCTATTAATGAACTACAATCCAATATGAGTATCAGGACCTTGCTTAAACTGATCACCATCACTTCATTTTGAAACTTGAAAACGAAAGGATTACTCTAGTAGTCGAGTATTTTTATTGTTGTTGTTGAAGACCCCTGAATGTTAACCATCGAAAAGGATTAAAATCAACCTGTATCTTACCTGTGAGCCCAAACACAGCCACCTTCAGAGTATCTCCAACTGGTTGGACTAGTGTTGTCCTGTTGCCTTTTATAGCGTAACTGTATCCTTGTCCAAATCTTTTGTTTAAATGATCTTTTTTCGTCTGGTTTTGTACTGCAACCATCTCACGCTGCAACAATGAAACTGACCTACTACATAACAAAGCTAAAGTGTTCTCCTGTATTATGTTTGTTTCTCAGCTCTACTTTTTCGCTCGCACCTTGGGATATAAAGGTATTTGGGATGGGAACGCCTCATCATCGCCACCAAGTTATGGAGGGAGAAAATGTTTATTACTATGTCGATGAGACTCAATGTGAACTTTCTTGCGCGTCTTTAGTGGATTTCATTTGTACAAAAGTTATAAGTTGATAAGTTAAGGTGTTTGTACGTGAGCTTTGTGTATTGTTTATGTGTGACCAAACCCAAAGAGATTAAATCTACAGTGACACAGAGCAGACAAAAGCAGCAAGTCCTCACATTTACCAAGCTGAGAACAGGAAGAGTTATGACTCAGTTGTCAATATAGCTGCCTACTAAACTTCTTGCAGTTGACTACTTCATTAATGAGCTAATCTTAGAGGTGTGAAAAATGTTGGTGATGACGAGACAATGGTAGGATAGGTTTCTAACAGCTAAAAGTAAATGCAAATATAATTTATGTTTACATTTTCACAGTTAAAGCAACATTTTGTAACTCTTCTCTTACAGATTTTAAATCATATCGATGCTTCACTGACTCATAATATTGACTGGACTGTGAGCTCAGAGCACCGGGGGGAGCGTGGTTTGGTTCAGGTCCATGACGCAGGGGAATGCTGACGGTGACCGGAGCTGTTGTGGTGCCAGAACCGGAGCTGGGCGAGCTGGGCAATGCTGCAGCCGCCTCTATGGATACAGTGAGAGGTGAAGAGACCAAAGGTGACGTTGATGGAAAAAAGCTAAGAAGAGAAAATGAGAGAGTGAGCGAGCAAGAAGCCGCCGGGCAAGAGTAAATCTGGGACTGACTTTTAGTGGTTGGTGAAATAAAAGGCTGAAAGACAGACGCCGAGCTGGGCTGACTGCTGCTGGACTAGTCAGTAATATTAGCTGGCCGCTATGTCATGTATGAGTTAAAGTAATGATACATTTGACCCAAGAAGACAGAACAAAATTTAGGTTGAACACAATATTACGCTACTTAATGCATAGTTAACATAAATCTATTCATACAACACAGAAGATAATGCACACACATGGCCAATGAGTAACAGAAGAGCCTGTAGCAGCTCAGAGATAGGTCACTATATTGTGTTCATGAGTATAAAAAACAGCTGATGGATGAGATCATATTCTAAATCAGGTCACCTCTAATTGACCTAGTAACAGAGATCGAGAGCCGTTTCATCATAGGGAGACCCGAGGCATCCCCGGGTAGGACATATAATACTTATGGGGTTATCTGTGTTACCCTCCGCCTCTCTCTGATAGACGCTCGCGATGTCAGGGGGCATGTTGATGCTTCAATCACCTCATCTGGCTCCTCCTGAATGGGGAGGAGCAGCAGCTCCGTCTTCACTGTCGGGGAAAGCACATCCATAACGGGAGCCGGCTCCTTCAGCTCTTCGCTGAGCATAGTTGTAATATTTACTCAGTGGAGATTTTATCATTTAAGTCGTTTTTACATAAAGTCATTGTCAAACTGGGAAGTTATGTACAGTGTTTAAAATCTGTTATTTTACGGTAGAAAAGTTACACGGTGTTGCTTTAATGATGCAAACAAACAAACTTGTTTGAGCACCCAGCAAATTAGTTTATTTATAATAAACAATTAGTTTATTTCTGCTGTGAAGTTGGACATTTTAACATGGGGCCTTATGGAGGACTGACTCACTCTGGAGGCAGCCTCAAGTGGACGAGAAGAGGAACTGCAGTTTCTTTGGCACTTAATAATGAATAGATATACATCTACATATCAGAATATTGTATTTTTTTATTCCACATTTATTTAAGTTACGAGTTACTTTGCAGATTCTGATTAACTATTAAAAAATTTGGTGTAATCCACGAGACACAGAGTTTATTGCTGCTGCAACAATAAAGTCGGTGTAAAGGCAATTTCAAAACACATTAAATATGTTGGAAAATAGTTGCTGAAAACACGTGGAAAGACTTTGAATGATATATTACTTAAATGTGGAGTTCAAACTGTTTCTCACCAGTTTTCAGTTTCAGGGTTTTGTGGGCGGTCCTTAAAGGGTGGCTCGATGACACGCTGAGGCCACCCTGATTTTGACACCTAATTTCACAAACTTTTTCAGCTTTTTTTTTTTCCTTGACAGAGAGACAGCAGAAGAGTGACAGGAATGGGGAACGACAGCCTTCGTACATGGGGCGGATGCTCTCCCAACTGAACTAAATCGACACCCCTAATTTCAAAAACTTATCGTTGTTTTTAATCATTCAAATTTGGCTGGATGGTTAATGACACTTTCTTCTTTGGTCTGACAAACTCAGAAAACACATTTACAGTCGTCTCTCACTATAACACGGTTCACCTTCCGCGGACTCGCTGTTTCGCGGATTTTTTTAGTGTAATTTTGCTTTTTTTTACAGCATACTGTACAGTATGAACGCGCATTGTGTTCTGCGTCCTGATTGGCTAAGGGAGAACTGTACAAAATGTGTTCGGCGAGCCAGATTTACATAAATGTTCAATCGCTAGCAGTCTGACTCTGAAGTGCTGTATGTTTGCAAATGTTTGTGTTTGTGTCAAACCTCGTAGATTGATCATTAAAATTAAATCTGTTAAAAATGTTTGGGCTTGAAAACAGGTTTTGATCTTTGGCTTCATTTACTAATACAGTATTGTACTTTTTTTTGTTAAATCTGCGAAAGTTTGAACTTTGAGAGTTTAAATAAGAGAGAAATGTGAGAAAATGTTAATGCCTGTCTGAGAAAAGTGTATAAAAGTGTGTGGTTAGGGGTTTCACGGCCTTAAAACATGTAGAATAATTGTAAAAAATAAAGCTGATTACTTCGCGGATTTCGTCTATTGCGGGTATCCCCCGCGATAAACAAGGGGACCACTGTATTCTGACTTTACGGGGGCTTATAACTATAGCCTAATCATATAAAACACATCAATCTGAAATAAAAGCTGTTCTGCATAATTACTTTTAGTACTGCGCAGTTCCTCAAACGTCCACTTGAGGCTGGCTCCAGAAGTGAGTCAGTCTCCATAAGTCCCCATGTTTCACAGCAGAAATAAACATGTTTACAGCCTGGTACAAAAAACAGTTTTGGTCTCTGTAGCTAATTTCCCCGTTCATGACAACTGTACTGAGGGTGAATTTATATACAACTCACCTGTTCACATTATATTAAGGCTTAAAGTTATGCAGGGTTAAGAGCGTGGTTAGCCAGGCGGAAGAAGCAGGACTACCAACTGGATGGTAACCTACACCTGTGGGTCCCTGTCCCTATACTGTCATTGCCTGTAATAGAGTGGTATTCACGCCTTACTGGTATTATGGTACTTACTGTAATACTGTAAAATGATCTAGTCATAAATTACTGGAATTCTCCTTTGCTTCTCTCAAGTACGTATTTATGAGGAAGATATGGGAAAGTCATCGCGGGGTCAGTGGTACGATAATGACAGCGATACTTGCATCAGATAAGACTTCAGCGCCACCTCAGTCTACAGACTGTAAACTAAGATTATCTCACCATCTACATGTCTCGTCTTCTGCTAAACATTTTGTCAGAGTCATGAATTAGTTATTGATTTTAAGTGACTTCAGTTTTTTTTCTAATGTCAGTAATTAAAAACAACACGGGGTGAAGCATTAAGTAAATGTGCAGCTCAGATGTAATGAAGACATTAAAACTCTCTTATGTTACAGAAACCAAAAAAAGCAGATGAATTATACAGTAATCAGGTGTATAAGATGAATTAAAGTGGACATTTTTTGGTATTAACGCATTGTGGTTTGTGGTTTTTACAGATGAGTTTTCAGCCTCCTGATGGATGAATGTGCCATGGTGACAGCTCTTGGACTGAGGTGTGGGTGATGTGGAAAAAGGGCAGTGGTCAGCACTTATAGGGGTATAGGAGAGCATGACTATCGCTATCAGTAGCGGGAAAGGCAACAGAGAGGGCTATTAGCCAGCTGAGGTCAGGGACTGAGGGACAGCAGTGATGAGACATGCCTGAGCTGTGCTCCATTTTTAATGACACCCGGCCTTAGAATAGATGTGCAGCAGCAGCAGCAGCGCCGGTCGCTTACAAAGAAAGCGTCTGCTGCTTGTCGTCAGTCAAAAGACCCTCATTAATCCTTCCCGGGGAAATCAAGTGAGGGGGACGACACTTGTGCAATGATTAAGAGACCCTCGGTGTGTGTTCTTTCATTTAGGGTGACAGCTGCACATTTGATCGCTGTTAAGGAGCTACAATCAAAAGGTGAAGGATGTCAAATACTGGACATAGCTGACAAGTCTGGACGACACCCCAAGCTGTACAATACAATGATGAGAAAAGGTGTGCGGGAGGATTCCTCACGTGCGGAGCAATGACAAGGGAACAAACAAGAGTACATGCCACACCTTTCAGGTGACGGTGAAGCAAAAAATAAACAATGATAAAGGTTTGGGACAGCTTGAGTAGGTCATGGAAGAGGTGAGACAATTAAGGGGCCGTGCTGTGAAAGCTTCAATTATATATCGGTCCAGGACAAGAAGGTGACCATGGAAACGGAAATAGGAACTATAAGAAACCTGAGAGTGCAGGTGCAATGCCCTCCCTTTAAGATTAGACAAGTAGCACACAGGTGAAGCCTCTTTCTTAGTGTAGACTGTTCTTTCCATTGTCTCACTATGGATCTGCCATCTTTATTGCTTTTTATATTGTTGGAAGTCTTGGCTGTAAAATGTAAGTAAGCCTCTTTATGGTTTAATTTAAAGTTGATTTATGCGTGCATTAAATGGCTTTAAGTGAGGTTAAGCAGTGACAGGAAAGTCGGGCTATAGATCATCCTGAAAAACAACATACTCAAAGTTTAGGTTTGTGAATTGAACGTGCATTTAAACATGTTTTTATTGTGGTTTTTTTGAAAGATCCTTTTCGGCTCTGACTCTGCGGCGCTTTGAGTCCTCCCATGAGACGATCTTTTGACAACAAAAAAGGCTGACTCTGAGCCATTTTTCATCTGGGTGTGACTGAGCTTCTTACCGCTTTAAATTATAAATCACACGAGCGGAGTTAAAGCAAAGAGGGGAGAAAGAGGCACGGAGTGTGGTTAAAATGAAAAGATGGAGCGTCCTTTGAGTAGTGAGCATTTTTAAGACATAGTTAGGTCGTTCTCTGTAAATACACCTGTTTATCTGCAGTTTGTTGACTTCTCGATGTTTTCTAAGTTTCGCTGAAACACACTCTAAAAGCCACGTGACGTGCGGATTGTCACCGAGCGTGACAGAGATATCTTTTCGTGAGATCTTGAGATGAAAAGGTCAGTGAAAGTGTGCTTATTCACCTCACGAATTTGAAACCTCAGGAACAACAGATCAAGGCTAATAAAATGACAATAAGTGATTGTGGCCAACGCCCCCCTTTGTGCCGCCGATTTATGTCGCAAAGATAAAACATGAAACGGGACTCCGATGAACATCGTGAAACACACAGGGATCTGGGACAATGCCGGAGACTGATAAACTTTTTACTGAACTTTTTTTGAAAATGCAGGAGTGAGTAGATGTCTGGATTCATGGCAGCTAACCACATCAGCTCTAAGCACATAATTATATGTAATTGACTTGCTTTGCACAGTTTAACACAATAGGAAACCCATTATTCAGGCTTGAGTTCCAAGGTCATTACATAATGCTTTCCAATGACCCTCTATGTGCGTGTTTATCTCGCACACACACACCCAGTTCATGCGGTGTACATTGTACTGTGTAGAGTTACCATTTTGCTCTGGACACGCACCACCGCTGCTAAGGCGTAGCTTCAGATCAATATTTAAGGCGGTAATGAGCGAGTATTGTTTCATCTCCTGTGAAATGCCTCTCAGTCAAAGTGACACTTAAAGAGAGTGAGTTTCAAACGTGTGGACACGCCAAGTCTCTAAAGTTTTTGGATTGTTCACATCTTATTTGTTCAGTTACAGTCTGTTGTGTCAAAGTTTGCTCTACACTGCTGGAGGTGTTGGTGTAAAAGTCGTCAAACATGAATACATCGAGTCTAAAAGCATCAGCCTATAAAACATAATCGTAGCACGTCAAACGCTGCTTGGGTTAATAGGAAAAATGAGGATGTGACCTGAGGTTTCTCAATGGTTAGGACACTCCAGGGAAGTCTGAAAGGATGCCAGAAAACTATGGGAAAGAAACGTCCTAAAAATCACATTTTAAAGGGCTCCTCGGTTCAGATATGTTTTTATTAAAAAGATAATCACAAGACACGATGGACTGAACCAAACTGAAGGTTTTAAGAGAACAAGGATCCTGTTTGGCAGTGGTGGAAAATTTTTACTTTACTTAAGTAAAAGTAGCAAAACTGCAATAAAAACAAAATTTACAAGAAACAGTCCTGCATTTAAGTAAAAACTAGTTTTAACATTTAAATGTTGCCTAATGTGAATTTTTGCACATTACCTGGTGAAAACTGTGCAGCTGTTTTCATTTAAAACATATATATAAACATATTTTTCATAGTTTCTCCTTAAATGCTATGCACCCAAACACAAAGGCAGATTTCATGTATGTAAAACCTGATTATGACTCTTAAAGTACTTAAACTTTGAGAAATATGACCCCTGTGCATGCTTTACTACCATATGTGATAGTGTTGTTTTATTAGTACCGTGTCCGTAGCATTGTAATGATGTGGCTGGTCAAACCTGAGGTAACTGTAATGATTTTATTGGACAGTTTATCACGTTTTTAGGTTAAAGTTCAGCATCCATCCATAATACTGTGTGAATCTACTTTCCACCGCTGCAGTAGGATTCAAACCACGACATAAAGAGTCCAAATCAAGTCAGTGTGCCGCGTCCAAATTGTGTTTGTGTGTTAACGTCGGATAGATACTGATGGTCAGACTCTCTGTGAATCGATGGACCTCAGAGATGAGATTGCCTTTCATTGATCTGCTGAACCAGAAGCGCCCGTGCATTGAAGTCATCTGTTGTTTTCTTTATGACTCGTATTGTTCTCTTGCTGATGCTGCAGTAATAACGTTACAGCCGTGTTAGCTTTGTGTCTTTTTACACACACACACACACACACACACACACGCACACACGCACAAAAATCAACCTCATGGACTGTTTTACGTGTCTCTCTCCCCTAAATCCAGTGTTTTTATTTCCCCCCGATGTCAGGTCAGGACTCCGTTCAAGCCATGGCACAGGGACGTATCGTGGGAGGATACGCACCAGTTCCACATTCAATCAAGTACATTGTGTCGATACAGACCACAGACCGTCGGCACATCTGTGGGGGTTCCTTGATAAATAAATTCTGGGTAATCACAGCGGCGCACTGTGACATTGGGTGAGCTTCTTCTTGATTTACCTCTGTTGAGTGTAAAAGTGAGCCTCGGGCAGAAACACAGACTTGAACAAGTAGTGAAACTAACCCCTGATCACAGGTTTTTGTACACCATTGTGTCCTGTTTTGGTTGTTTTATACACACAGATAAAAGGCCTATTGATATACGATGACCCCAACTTGACGTGTGTGTGTGTTAATGTGTGTATACAGGATTATATCAGTAGATCTATTAATTTCGGGCTTCATGAGATAGCTCATGGTATCAAGACGGAGAGAAAGCACATGAAAGTGATACCAGTAACAATGGAGCTCTGTGACACTGGAATCTGACACAATATGAACATCTCAGGGCTCGCTGACAACAGATTACAGATTCTCCAAAAAAGGAAGCAATAATTTCAGACAATGTTTTGTGTTTAGTCCAGACTCTAAGGTTACAGCAGACTCATATCGGCCTTTTATCAAACGACAGATACAGATACAGGTTTATCAGTCGAGTTCCCGAATGTCAGGGTTGTGTACTTCCCAGTCGGTCGACAAACAACAGCTTCTGTCCTCAAAAACCCCGGACTGTAACAACAGTCAATAATAGTGCTGAGTCATGATTGTTTCACTGTTTAGGGAAGCGTATTGCTGCCACGCCACCATCACGTTTTAATGGGGAAACTATCACATTGATTATCACGTGATAATTTACTGTCATAACATGAAAGGAACATTTATATATAACATATATATATATATATATATATATATATATAATAATATATAATATAATATATATATAATATAAACGTGTCACGTAAAACGTGATACGCGTACATTTTTATTTTTCTGGTGTGGCAACAATACGCTAACCATAACGATCCAAGTATGTTCATGTTCATGTTTATGTTTATATTCTACTAATATGTAACACCAAATAGGCTTTGACGTAACCATAACATTGCATTATGATCAACATAACGGGCAATTGTTTATTAACATAACTGCACACAACTGCAACAAAAGTCGGAGTTGGAGCTTCTTGTGAAGAATTGCGTCTTTTGTCTCTTTTAAACCATCGTGAATTGAATCTCTTTGACTTCTGCAAGATCATGAAATCTCAAGATCACGTGAAAATCTCGTTTTGGTGTTTTTGTGATTTAGCCCACCCAAACATCAACAAGGTCAACAGCAGCAGCTAATATCACTGACTAGTCCAACAGTCAGCCCAGCTCGGCGTCTGTCTTTCAGCCTTTTATTTCACCAAGCTCTCACCAACCACTAAAAGTCAGTCCTAGATTTACTCTTGTCCTCCATCAACGTCCCCTCTGGTCTTTTCGCCTCATCATTATATCCATACATTATGTCCATTTGCTGAGCCCGGTGAGCTCTGGTTCTGGCACGACACTGGCATTAGTAAACAGCAGCTACATTCACTATTCAGCCCTTCAACATAGTTGTAAACAGCAGCTACATTCACTATTCAGCCCTTCAACATAGTTTCATTGTCTATAAAATATTTAACTTGTATAGCTACAACAGTCATCATTTGCACTTATTAAATGAGACATCTTGGAAAAATACACTTATATAGATTGTGAAAAGTATTTCTTTATCTCTGCAGGGTAAAATACATGATGATAGTGGCAGGGGACTACTCTCTGGCCATCTATGAGGGCACAGAGCAAGAAATCATGCCCCAACTTTTGGTTCCGCACCCTGGCTACAACAAAACCACCAAGAACAATGACATTATGCTGATAAAGGTACAGTACACAAACTATTGGCCATATTTCAGAGAGTGTTGCTCCATCCATGACTCACTTTAGTTACTCTCTTTTCCAGCTGAGGGCCCCAGTCTATCTGAACAGCTACGTGTCCATCGCCCTGCTGCCCCGTCATGGTGCCTCCATAGCGGAGGGCAGAATGTGTCGAGTGTCAGGCTGGGGTTACACCAGCGCCTCCGGAGGACAGATTCCCTCCACCCTTCGCACTGTCAAGCTCCCAATCGTCTCCACAGAAAAGTGCAACAGCAGCGAGTCATTCAACGGCATCATC